>NC_088349.1:32172500-32175000 GCF_036884655.1 Musa acuminata AAA Group | reverse complement strand
AGATAATTGAGTGGATAGAGAAACTCACAGGTCTAGGAATGGTCCTAGAGGATAACCTGTGTGTGGATCTTGTACTTCAATCCCTACCAGATTTCTTTTCATAATTCATGACGAATTTTAATGTGAACAAGCTTGAGATGACTCTCCGAGAGCTCTTCAATATGTAGAGGGAGGCAAAGAGCACTATCAAGAAAGAGAAAAAAGTCCATTAAGAAGGGTAAGGGTAAGGGCAGACCAGGTAATGCAAAGGTTCCTAAGAAAGATCCGGTAAAAGACAAAGGCTAGTGCTTCCACTATGGAAAAGATGGGCACTAGAAGAGGAACTACAAAGAGTACCTTGCAAAGAAGGTGAAACAGAAGCTTGGAGAAGCTTCAGGTACATTCATGATCAATTTCCATTTGTCAGACTCTTATGATAATATATGTGTATTGGAGACCAATAGTGCTTATCATATTTGCAATTCGTTGTAAGTTCTGGCAAGGCCAAGGAGATTGGCGAGAGGCGAGACGGACCTCAAGATAAGTAATAGAGCAAAAGTTATTGCAGTAGCTATTGGTGAGGTCACCCTACATTTGCTTGGTGGAGTTATTATTGCATTGGATGCATATTATTTTATTCCTTTTATTATCAAAAATATTATTTCCATTTCATGTTAGACAGTTAGTAGATATAAATTAGTTTTTGAGAACAATGGTTGTTCAATATTATTAGATGATGAGATCATCATGAGAGGAACATCGCATAATGGTTTGTTTATGCTAGACACTACTCTAAATATCATGAATGTAAGTGTGTCTAAGAGAAAACGAGATGAGGTGAATATCTATATCATGAAGGATTCAAAATTTGCTAAATGATGGATATCTATATCCATTCGACTATGAGTCATATGCAACTTATGAGCCTTACCTTCGTGGAAAACTTACTAACTCTCCATTTAGTGAAACTGGAGAAAGAACCACTGAGCTACTAGAACTCATACATAGTGATGTATGTGGACCCATATCAACTCATGCCATTAGTGGTTACTCCAACTTCATTAATTTTACTAATGATTTCTCAAGGTATGGACATGTGTATTTGATGTACAAGTCCGAGGCCTTTGAGAAATTCAGAGAGTATTAGAATGAAGTTGAGAACCAGACCGAAAAGAGTATCAATACTCTTCGATTAGATCGAGGAGTTGAGTACTTAACTCCAGAGTTCACCCAGTTCCTTAAGGACCTTGGGATTCTATCCCAATGGACACCTCCTTATACACCTTAGCTCAATTGTGTATTTGAAAAGAGGAATCGCACACTGTTAGACATGGTGCGGTCCATGATGAGTTTCGCTGACCTTCCAATCTCATTCTAGGGATATGCCCTAGAAACCATAGCTTACCTTCGGAATAGAGTTTCAACTAAGTCAGTAGTGTCTACACCATATGAGTTATAGAAAGGGAAGAAGCCTGATCTTAAGGTTATTATGATTTGGGTCTACTCTGCTCACGTTAAAATACATAACCCCGATAAGTTGGAATCGAGGACGGAGCGGTGCAAGTTCGTGGGATACCCCAAGGAAACTTATAGGTATTATTTCTATCATCTCGAGGACCAAAAGGTCTTTATAGCCAAGAGAGGAGTATTCCTTAAGAAGGAACACATTCTTGGCGGAGACAATGGGAGCATGATAGAGTTGAGCGAGGTTGTAGAACCTAGCTCAAGCACAATTCCATAGTCTGAGTCTATTCAGGTACCTAACACACAAGTTCCAACTTTACATAGGTTCGACAGAGTATCTCATCTTCCTGAGAGATATGTGGGACATATTAGAGGAGAGAATGTTGAGGATATTGATCCTCAGACCTACGAGGAGGCTATTATGAGTATAGACTCCAAGAAGTGGCAAGAAGTCATAAATTCTGATATGGATTCCATGTACTCCAACAAGGTTTGGAACCTAGTTGATGCGCCCGAGGGTATTATACTCATCGTTGTAAGTAGATCTTTAAAAAAAAGATCGGAGTAGATGGAAATGTAGAGACCTATAAAGCAAGGCTAGTGGCTAAGGGGTATCATCAAAGGTAATGTGTTGACTATGACGAAACCTTCTAACCCATAACTATGCTAAAATCCATTAGAATTCTATTAGCTATTGCAACACACTATGATTATGAGATTTGGCAGATGGATGTGAAAACTACATTCCTCAATGGTAACCTAGAGGAGGAGGTGTATATGATATAACCCGAGTGATTCATGTCCAAGGATTGCCCACATTATGTTTGTAGTTTGCTTAGATCCATTTATAGACTAAAGCAAGCTTCTCGAAGTTGGAACATAAAATTTGTTGAGACAATCAGATCTTATGACTTCATTAAGAACGATGATGAGCCTTGTGTGTACAGGAAGGTAAGTGGAAGCATTATCACGTTCTTAGTGTTATATGTGGATGACATCCTGATCATTAGGAGTGATGTAGGAATGCTATTTATAGTAAAGACTTGGTTATCTAAAC
>NC_088349.1:31387500-31455000 GCF_036884655.1 Musa acuminata AAA Group | reverse complement strand
TTATGTTTATAATGTTGGTTGATATTGTCATTTTTATCTATTTTATATAATTTTTAAATTAAGTTTAATATTTTTAAATTTATATTTAATATAATTTTAAATTATTTAATATATTTAACAAAATTTTAATTAAAAATATGATTTGACCAATTGACCTATGAGTTGGACAACTGACCAGAGGCTTTTTGATTGGGTCGTTTAGTCCCACAAGTTAAACTAACAAAAATTTAAATTAATTTATAAATATCTAATAATTATATTATTATAAATTTGAGCTTAAATATTTTAAATTAATAAATTAAGTTTAATGATATTAATAAAAAATCTAATTCTAATGGACAAGAAAGAATCTCAAATCACTTAAGCATCAGCAATGGTCTTCCTAATGAGTGCTTGTTTTTCTATCTTTTGGAAAACTACGTTGATCATAAAAATTCATACGATACAATCATATCGGAAAGACATTTAAGCTTAAAGATGTTCATCGTAGAGTGATGAAGATGTAAAGTAATTGCAAAGTAAATAGTAAAGAAGATAATGTACACCAATTTTATAGTGGTTCGATCATCGTAACCTATGTCTACTCCCGATTCCTCCTCTGTTGAGGCTACCGGCGTCCACTAACAATCTTCCTTCAATGGGCGAAGACTAACTACCCTCTTACAACTCTTTCACCTTTCACAGGTTTAGGAGACTATTAAATCTTGGATTTTGATGATAAAATCAATTGATAAATTATTGATCTAATCCATATATTGAGATAAGTGTTGCAGGATTAACTACGATAATGAATAAGGCATAAAGTAGATATAAGGCCGAAGTCAAAGATCGAACGATATGATGAAGATTCAGACGAAGTGTCGGAACCTCGTCGAGAGTTTATCGGAAGCTCACCAAAAGTTCATCGAGACTTTGCCAAGAGCTCGTCGAGAGTTTACTAAGAGTTCATCGAGAGCTCACCAAGATTTTGTTGGGAGTTCGCTAAGAGTTCGTTGGGAATTCACCAAAAGCATGCCGAAAGTTAATCGAAAGTTCGTCGAGACTTCATCAGAAGAACGATTGACATACTAGACGAATATTGCTTAGTTAATGCCTTAATTATCATGGTTAGAACTTAGATTGAGTTAAGATTATGCGATAATCCCACTAATTCAGTTAAGGGCCAACTAGGCCCAAAATAGGGTTGAGTTGGGCCAGATAGAAGACCCACTTGGCCACTTGGAGCCTTGCCAGGTGGTGGAATCGCTTGAGGCTCAGCCTGCTAGTCATAGGTGCCCTGCAAGCTAATCACATGAGTGATGACAAGTGTGACTTGACACATAGTCTTTTTGCTTATTATTATTTGGTGTTTTATCACTTTATATTAATTGTTACTTGAATATATTGTGACGTTCATGGATCTGTGCAATGGTTAACGGATGGTGATGAGATCACAATAATGAGATTAATTCATCTTTAAACACAGATCCTAAATAATCCCGGTAATAGGTTACTCCAGAGGGACATCGAGATAACCGAATAGACTAGTGTGTTGTATACCCGTCCATATGATGGATGTAGCTGGTCTCACAACTACTTATGTGGGGACACTAGGGATATAGTACAGGTGCTTATTGAAGAATGAGTTCACTGATTGATCCGCTTACGAAATGCTAGATAGTTGATGATGCCTTATTGTCAAACAATGATTTCGTAGTCCCAATGGTGTATTTTGTCCTTAGACTTAAAACACCAAGGATATAAGTACTCCACTCTTTGATACTAGACTTTTAGGTCTTGAGGTTCCAGATCTAGTACAGTTGGTCATTGGGAGTGGTAGCCAACCTTACGAGGACTATTGAGTGTCGATAGAGGATCATCCACTCTCGGTATCATGAAAGGAATATCTCATATGTTCTTGCTTAAAAAAATCCCTAGCCAAGGTTATTCGGATTGAGAGAGAAAGAGTTCTCCGGGAGAATCCGATTAGAGCAAAACTCGATTAGGAACCGTATAGGTCTGACAGCATTATGCTCGGTATATGGTTTCTAGGATATTAGATGGATAAGAGACTATAGGTACATGGTAACTGAGGATAGACATGTCTAATGGATTGGATTCTCTTATATCATCGAGGGACTGCAGCGTAGTGGCCTAGTAAATCCGTAGCTGATGAGTCGAGTGAATTATTATGGAGATAATAATTCACTAAGCCAGAAGGAGTTCTAACGGGTATGACTAATGGCCAGCTTGATATTGGGCCTAGAGGGTCACACACATATGGTAGACATTGGGATGAGTAGAGGTTCGGATATAAGATATCTGTCGGAGCCCCTATCTTATTGGATATCCAATAAGCCTCTGAATTATTGGATCCTATGGATGAGATCTAATAAGAGCCCACAAGAGATTATTGGATAGAGATCCACTAATCTAAGAGGCTTGGGTAGTTGGATGGACTAATACCTGCTAGTCATAAGTGCCCAGCAAGCCAATCACGTGAGTGATGGCACGTGTGACTTGATACAGAATCTTTTTGCTTATTATATTTTGGCGTATATCACTTTATAACTATTGCATAAATGCATATATATTGTGATGTCCTTGGATTTGTGCAATGGGAATCGGATCGTGATGAGATCACGATAATGAGATCGATTCACCTTTAAACACATATCCTAAATAATCCCGGTCATAGGTTACTCGAGAGGGACATCGTGATAACCGGATAGACTGGTGTGCTGTATACCCGTCCATATGATGGATGCAGCTGGTCTCATAGCTGCTCGTGTAGGGACACTAGGGATACAGTACAGGTGCTCATTGGAGAATGAGTTCACTGATTGATCCGCTTACGGAATGCTGGATGGTTGATGATGCCTTATTGTCAGACAACGATTCCGTAGTCCTAGTGGTGTATCTGGTTCTTAGACTTGAGACACCAAGGATGTCCTGTATGAGTGCTCCACTCTTTGATACCAGACTTATAGGTTTGGCTGTTCCCAGATCTAGTACAGCTGGTCATTGGGAGTGGTAGTCGACCTTACGAGGGCTATTGAGTGTCGATAGAGGATCATCCACTCTCGGTATCATGAGAGGAATATCCCATGTGTTCTTGCTCAGACAAATCCCTGGCCAGGGTCATTCGGGTTGAGAGAGAAAGAGTTCTCCGGGAGAATCCGATTAGAGCGAGACTCGAGTAGAAACCGTATGGGTCTGACAGCACCATGCTCGATATACGGTCTCTGGGATATTAGATGGATGAGGGACTATAGGTACATGGTAACTGAGGACAGACAGGTCCAATGGATTGGATTCCCCTGTATCGTCTGGGGACTACGGCGTAGTGGCCTAGTACTTCCGTAGTCGATGAGTCGAGTGAATTATTACAGAGATAATAATTCACTGAGTTAGAAGGAGTTCTGACAGGTATGACTCACGGCCAGCTCGATATTGGGCCTAGAGGGTCACACACATATGGTAGGCATTGCGATGAGTAGAGGTTCGGATATGAGATATCCGACGGAGCCCTTGTCTTATTGGATGCAGATCCAATACCCACTAGGGAAAGGACCCATTAGGGTTTTGACACGGGATCTCTATAAATAGGAGGGATTCACAGCCTCATAGGCTAGAGTCTTTGCTTGCCCTTCCTATTCTCCTCTCCCTCTCCACCTCAGAGAAGGCCTGGAGTTTTGAGGAGCATCGTCGCAACCCTGCTGTGTGGATCACCGCTAGAGAGGAGGACGCTTGACCTCCTTCACCCTCTCCTAAGGATCTGCAAGGAAACAGGGATATACGATCTCCCTAGGTAACACAATCTCTATACGCAGTTTTGTGTTTTGCGGATTTTTGCGCACCAATTTTCGCACGACGACGAACATCTTTTTGGGAATCGGGGATTTTGTTTTCTTGTTCTTCCGCTGCGCATATGATGTCGCCCCCTATGATTTCCCAACAGTGGTATCAGAGCCAGGTTGTTCGTGCGAATGATTGGTTTTGAACTGCGTGTATTGTGTTTAGGAAGAATTTTGACGTCAAAATCGTTGACGCAAAAGCAAGGAAGGGCAACAACAGTTGCTGCCCTCGATCTGCATGCCTGCAGCCACCTGCAGCGGCAGCCGCAGCCGCAGCCAGGCAGCACAGCGCCGGCGCATGCGCAAGCGCTGTGCCTGCAGCAGCCGGCCGGCGGCCTGCTTGCAGCAGGCTTGCTGCCGGCGGGGCTGGCAACCCACGGGCAGAGGCGCCGCAGGGCAGCGGCGCCTACCGCCGAAAGGAAGCGGCGCCTGCCGCCGCAGGGCAGCGACGCGCGACGCCTGCCGCCGCAGGGCAGCGACGCGCGACGCCTGCCGCCGCAGGGCAGCGACGCGCGACGCCTGCCGCCGCTGCTCCCGCGGGCGAAACCCCCCCCACAGGGGCGGCCGCCCGGCGGGACAGCACCGCCTGCGGAGGCAGCGGCGCCCGAAGAGGGCGCCCACCCGTAGCGGCATCGCCGCCAGCGGGCGTGCCGCCTGCAGGCGAGGGCAGTGCCCTCGCCCCGCCGCACAGGCCGCCGCCGGCAGGGTGGCGGCGGCGGCAGCAGCGAAAAGGGGAAAGGGTATTAGGGTTTTCTGCGCAAAAGACAGTTTTGCCCCTCGGAATTTGAGAAATTCCAGTTTCTGTCTTTTGTCCAAATTACGAAAATACCCTTAGGATTGAGAAATTCCCTATATATCCCTGATTTCAGAAAATATTAATTAATTAAAAGGTTTAGTTGATTATTATTTTTATTATTATCTAGTAGTCCTACATGATGATGATTATTTATACATGTGATGTATGATGAGTGGACGGATGATCATGGACCGTGTGATGTGTGTACTTGTGATTATTATTATTGAGGTCTGCGAACCTCCATTATATTTCTCGTTTATTGTCGGGCCTGCGTGCCTATGATTAAGTTGTAATCACATGAGGAGGCGCAGCGGGAGCGTGGAAGCCATAGCGGGACCCACGAGACGGACGATCGTGATGCATGGAGATGCATCAAGATGTCGACGGAACCGACGAGGACGAGATGGACGATCACAAGGCATGGAGATGCACCGTTGCACACATAGATCTTGATGTGAGTGATTAGGCCTACTGGCTCGGGCCTAATCATATTAGGTTGTGGTCCATGATCATCTGGTGTGATTGCTTATACACATACTAGATATGTATATATATTTGCATGCGATGTAGATATATATTAAATATGTATATGTGTGACATGTCATATTAGGAGACCAAATCATAGAAACATCTCTCGATAATATTAAGTCGGTAAACGTGAGGCAATTAGATTGACCCACGTGGCCTTCCATCGTTATGAGTAGGAACCGAATCCCGGTGTAGGTTGAGTTGGTCGAGTCCCTCGAGACTCACCTATATCGCGATTCGCTATCTTGCTTACGACATAGAGATGTCACCGGTGACCTGAGGGCATGATATGCTTGGTCGAGTCCCTCGAGGGTATATCATCAAATCAGACTCATCTTGTAACGAAGGTGTTGACTTAACCGAGCATCATGGTTGGTCGAGTCCCTCGAGGCCATGGTGATTCGGAGACCGAACAGGACGGGAATCACAAGGAGTTGTGATCGGCAAGAGTTGTCTACCTTTTAGGCTTAGTGTGATTGGTCGAGTCCCTCGAGGTTACACTAAGACGCTGATTGGATCCTGATCCCCACTAGAAGTCTGCCGGAGACTTCCGTTTCACGTGCTGAGGGTGTCGCGTGACTCGTTAGTAAAATAGTGGGAGCATATTAAGATAGAAGTCCATATCTTGATAGTTTATTTCTTGCAAAATCTGCATGTTATTCATTTTTGCTACATCTTTATTTTCAGAAAATGTCGCTTTCAAATCCCTTACGTGGCATACTTGATGTCAATCGCCTCACTGGTCCAAATTATACGGATTGGCTCCGTAACTTGAGAATTGTTCTCACAGCGGAGAAAATCGTGTACGTCCTTGATACAGTGATGCCTACGCCCGAAGAAGGGGAAAGCGAGGATGAGATCGCTCGCTACGTGAAGTACATTGATGACTCCACTCTTGCTCAGTGCTATATGTTGGGCTCTATGACTCCAGAGTTACAGAGACAACATGAAAAGATGGATGCCAGATCCATTCTCCTACATGTCCGTAAATTGTTTGAGGAACAGGGAAGGACTCAACGATATGAGATATCCAAGAGCCTTTTCCGCGCTAGGATGACTGAGGGGACACCGGTTCAGAACCATGTCCTAAAGATGATTGAGTGGATAGAGAAACTCACAGGTCTAGGAATGGTCCTAGAGGATAACTTGTGTGTGGACATTGTGCTTCAGTCCCTACCAGATTCCTTTTCACAGTTCATAATGAACTTTAATATGAACAAGCTTGAGGTGACTCTCCCAGAGCTCCTCAATATGTTGAGGGAGGCAGAGAGTACTATTAAGAAAGAGAAGCCAGTTCTCTACACTGGTGAGACCAGAAAGAAAAGGAAAGCAGAAAGGTCCCTTAAGAAGGGAAAGGGCAAGGGCAAACAAGGTAAAGCAAAGGTTGCTAAGAAAGACCCAACAAAGGACAAAGAACAGTGCATACCTGTGGCATTGTAGGCTAGGTCACATCCATGAAAGAAGGATTCAAAAGTTGCTAAATGATGGATATCTAGATCCATTCGACTATGTGTCATATGCAACTTGTGAGCCTTGCATTCGTGGAAAACTGACCAACTCTCCATTTAGTGGAACTGGAGAGAGAGCCACTGAGTTGTTGGAACTCATACATAGTGATGTATGTGGACCCATGTCAACTCATGCCATTGGAGGTTACTCCTACTTCATTACATTTACTGATGATTTCTCAAGGTATGGATATGTGTACTTAATGAAGTACAAGTCCGAGGCCTTTGAGAAATTCAGAGAGTATAAGAATGAGGTGGAGAACCAGACTGGAAAGAGTATCAAAACTCTTCGATCAGATCGAGGAGGTGAGTACTTAAGTACAGAGTTTACTCACTTCCTCAAGGACCATGGGATATTATCCCAATGGACACCTCCTTATACACCTCAGCTCAATGGTGTCTCTGAAAGGAGAAATCGTACATTATTAGATATGGTACGGTCCATGATGAGTTTCGCTGACCTACCCATCTTATTCTAGGGATATGACCTAGAAACCGCAGCTTACCTTCTGAACAGAGTTCTAACTAAGTCGGTAGTGTCTACACCATATGAGATATGGAAAGGGAAGAAGCCTGATTTTAAGGTTGTTAAGATTTGAGGCTGCCCTACCCACATTAAAAGACACAACCCCGATAAGTTAGAATCAAGGACAGAGCGATGCAAATTTGTGGGATACCCCAAGGAAACTTGTGGGTATTATTTCTATCATCTCGAGGACCAAAAGGTCTTTGTAGCTAAGAGAGCAGTGTTCCTTGAGAAGGAACACATTATTGGCGGAGACAGTGGGAGAATGATAGAGTTGAGCGAGGTTGGAGAACCAAGCTCAAGCACCACTCTACAGCCCGAGTCTGTTCAGGTATCTAATACACAAGTTTCAACTTTACGCAGGTCTGATAGAGTATCCCATCCTCCTGAGAGATATGTGGGACATATTAGAGCAGAGGATGTAGAGGATATTGATCCTCAGACCTACGAGGAGGCTATTATGAGTATAGACTCCGGGAAGTGGAAAGAAGCCATGAATTCTGAGATGGATTCTATGTACTCCAATAAGGTTTGGAACCTAGTTGATGCACCCGAAGGTATTGTACCCATCGGTTGCAAGTGGATCTTTAAGAAAAAGATCGGAGTAGATGGAAAGGTAGAGACCTATAAAGCAAGGCTAGTGGCTAAGGGGTATCGTCAAAGGCAAGGTGTTAACTACGACGAAACTTTCTCACCCGTAGCTATGCTAAAATCCATCAGAATTCTATTGGCTATTGCAGCACACTATGATTATGAGATCTGGCAGATGGATGTGAAAACCGCATTCCTCAACGGGAACCTGGAGGAGGAGGTGTATATGATGCAACCTGAGGGATTCGTGTCCAAGAACTGCCCAGATAAGGTGTGTAGGTTGCTTAGATCCATTTATGGACTAAAGCAAGCTTCCCGAAGTTGGAACATAAGATTTGATGAGGCAATCAGATCTTATGACTTCGTTAAGAACGAAGATGAGCCTTGTGTATACAGAAAGGTAAGTGGGAGCGCTATTAGCTTTTTGGTGTTATATGTGGATGACATCCTCATCATTGGGAATGACATAGGAATGCTATCCACAATAAAGGCTTGGTTATCTAGACACTTCTCCATGAAGGACTTAGGAGAAGTATCTTATATCTTGGGGATTAGAATCTATAGAGATAGATCCAAAAGGATGCTTGGCTTGTCCCAGTCCAGGTACATAGAAACTATTGTCAAAAGGTTTGGCATGGAAAATTCCAAAAGAGGTCTCATACCGATGAGACATGGGATATCGCTTTCTACGAGTATGTCCCCAAAGACTCCAGAAGAAAGGGCGAACATGGATATGATACCTTATGCCTCAGCAATAGGGTCTATCATGTATGCCATGCTATGTACTAGGCCTGATATAGCGCATGCTCTGAGTGTCACGAGCAGGTATCAGGCGGATCCAGGCTTGGAGCACTGGAAAGTAGTAAAGTGTATCCTTAAGTACTTGAGAAGGACTAAGGATCTTTTACTAGTATATGGAGGTAATAGCCTTAAGGTTGAAGGCTACACTGACTCAAGTTTTCAGTCTGATGTCGATGATAGCAAGTCGAATTCAGGGTATGTGTACACCTTGAATGGAGGAGCAGTGTGCTGGAAGAGTTCCAAGCAAGATACCACTGCTGACTCGACCACAGAGGCGAAGTACATTGTTGCATCGGATGCAGCAAAGGAGGGAGTCTGGATGAAGAAGTTTATCACAGATTTGGGAGTCGTGCCGAGTAACGAGGAGCCGACTTCCTTATAATGCGACAACTACGAGGCGATTACTTAAATAAGGGAACCCGGGTCTCATTAGAAGTGTTCTGAGGAGGTTCCAACTTATCAGAGAGATCGTAACCCGAGGAGATATAGTAGTGGAAAGAGTTTCATCCGAAGATAACATTGCAGATCCACTTACAAAGCCATTGTCTCAGATTGTCTTTGAGCGTCACAGGGGTCTGATGGGGATCAGACACATAGGTGATTGGCTTTAGGTCAAGTGGGAGATTGCTAGTCATAAGTGCCCAGCAAGCCAATCACGTGAGTGATGGCACGTGTGACTTGATACAGAATCTTTTTGCTTATTATATTTTGGCGTATATCACTTTATAACTATTGCATAAATGCATATATATTGTGATGTCCTTGGATTTGTGCAATGGGAATCGGATCGTGATGAGATCACGATAATGAGATCGATTCACCTTTAAACACATATCCTAAATAATCCCGGTCATAGGTTACTCGAGAGGGACATCGTGATAACCGGATAGACTGGTGTGCTGTATACCCGTCCATATGATGGATGCAGCTGGTCTCATAGCTGCTCGTGTAGGGACACTAGGGATACAGTACAGGTGCTCATTGGAGAATGAGTTCACTGATTGATCCGCTTACGGAATGCTGGATGGTTGATGATGCCTTATTGTCAGACAACGATTCCGTAGTCCTAGTGGTGTATCTGGTTCTTAGACTTGAGACACCAAGGATGTCCTGTATGAGTGCTCCACTCTTTGATACTAGACTTATAGGTTTGGCTGTTCCCAGATCTAGTACAGCTGGTCATTGGGAGTGGTAGTCGACCTTACGAGGGCTATTGAGTGTCGATAGAGGATCATCCACTCTCGGTATCATGAGAGGAATATCCCATGTGTTCTTGCTCAGACAAATCCCTGGCCAGGGTCATTCGGGTTGAGAGAGAAAGAGTTCTCCGGGAGAATCCGATTAGAGCGAGACTCGAGTAGAAACCGTATGGGTCTGACAGCACCATGCTCGATATACGGTCTCTGGGATATTAGATGGATGAGGGACTATAGGTACATGGTAACTGAGGACAGACAGGTCCAATGGATTGGATTCCCCTGTATCGTCTGGGGACTACGGCGTAGTGGCCTAGTACTTCCGTAGTCGATGAGTCGAGTGAATTATTACAGAGATAATAATTCACTGAGTTAGAAGGAGTTTTGACAGGTATGACTCACGGCCAGCTCGATATTGGGCCTAGAGGGTCACACACATATGGTAGGCATTGCGATGAGTAGAGGTTCGGATATGAGATATCCGACGGAGCCCTTGTCTTATTGGATGCAGATCCAATACCCACTAGGGAAAGGACCCATTAGGGTTTTGACACGGGATCTCTATAAATAGGAGGGATTCACAGCCTCATAGGCTAGAGTCTTTGCTTGCCCTTCCTATTCTCCTCTCCCTCTCCACCTCAGAGAAGGCCTGGAGTTTTGAGGAGCATCGTCGCAACCCTGCTGTGTGGATCACCGCTAGAGAGGAGGACGCTTGACCTCCTTCACCCTCTCCTAAGGATCTGCAAGGAAACAGGGATATACGATCTCCCTAGGTAACACAATCTCTATACGCAGTTTTGTGTTTTGCGGATTTTTGCGCACCAATCTTCGCACGACGACGAACATCTTTTTGGGAATCGGGGATTTTGTTTTCTTGTTCTTCCGCTGCGCATATGATGTCGCCCCCTATGATTTCCCAACAATACCCAATAGGGCAGGATCCATTATGGTTAAGTTGATAGGGGACCTCTATAAATCGGAGGGAATCAGTGGTTCATAGGCTAGAGCCTTTTTTGTTGTCTCTCCTATTCTCCTCCCTCTTGCCTCATCAAAGTAAGCCTGGAGTTTTGAGGAGCGTCGTCACAGTCCTGTTATATGGATCACCGCTAGAGAAGAGGGTGCTTAATCTCCTTCATCCTCTCCTAGAGATCTACAGGGATTCAGCGATATACAATCTCCTTAGGTAACATAATCTTTACTATACACAGTTTTCTATTTCATGGACTTTGCGCACCAATCTTTGCACGATGACAAACACATCTTTGGGAATTAGAGATTTTGTTTCTTATGTTCTTCCACTGCGCATGTAATGTTGCCCCATAGATTACCCAACACAGCCTTCCAAGTGATTTGGGCGGTGGTACCACCGGTAGTTAATGCTACTAAGCGATGGTACCGCCCTGTCAGGAGGTGGTACCATGAGAGCCTAGTCTCTAAGGTTCTGTCAGGCAATAGTACCACTAGACTAGGCAGTGGTACCGCCTAGTGTCAGAGAGTTAAGCGATAGTATAGCCCAGTATTGGTGGTGGTACCGCTAGTACCTTGGAAATCCATGATGAGACACTTTTTAGCTCCAATTCTAAAACTTTTGGGGCCTATAAATACCCCACTCATTTTTGCATGAAAGTGTAACAAAAAGAGCAGAAAATTATGAAAAAATCTTGAAGTGTTGAGGTGTAAAAGTGTTGTAAAATTGCTAAGAGTCATCCTTCTCTTTCTTCAACTTTGTAACCATTAGAGAAGAGGTGTGAGACTTATAAGGGTTGTCTCCTAAACCCGTGAAAAGGAGAAAGCTTTATAAGAAGGTGGTTGGTCTTCGCCTATTGAAGAAAGACCATTAGTGGACATTGATGACCTCGACGGAGGAGAAATCAGAAGTGGACATAGGTCACAATGACCGAACCACTATAAATCTGGTGTGTTCTTTCCTTATTGCTTTCTTTCATTACTTAGCTATACTCTACACTTTACATTTACTCTAAGTCATTACCTTCATTACTTTTCGATACTGGCTTTGTCGAAATGATTTTATCGAACGAAATTTTCCAAATCAACATAATTTTTATCGCTGCACTAATTCACCCCTCTTAGTGCCAGATTGATCATAACAAAGACAACATTTTCAAACCTCACACCTCTATTAGAATGATCACAAAGCTAAAGAAGGAGGAGGACACTCAGCACTTTTTCAACACTTTAATAAGACTTTTGTTCACACTTTCATTACACTTTCATATAGGAAAGAGTGGGGTTTTATAGGCCCCAATGGCTTCAAAAATGGAGCTAAAAAGTATCTCATCTTGGATTTCCAGGGTACTAGCAGTACCACTGCCTGTAGACTGATGCTGGGTGGTGCCATCACCTAATAGAGCCTCGAAGATTAGGCTTTGGCGGTACCATCGCCTGACAGGGCGGTACCATAGCTTGGCAGCATTAAATGCCGGTAGTACCACCGCCTAGACTACCTAGGAGGCCAAACCTCAAGTCGTTCCACTGCCCAATTTGAGTAATGCTACCGTTTGACGTGGCTCCAAGTGGTTGAATGAGCTATCCAACTGGTTCAATTCAGTCTTGTTTTGGGCTTAGTTGGCCCCTAATTGAGTTAGTAGGATTTCTCTTAAAATTAACTCAAATTAAAGTCCTAACTATGATAGGTAAGGCTAAAATAATTACGATACAAGCAATCTAAGTTATCAGACACATTAATTATTCAACCGAACTCTCAATGGACTTCCGGCAAACTCCTAGTGAACTTCTGGTAAGCTTTTGATGAACTCTCTATGAACTTCCGATGAGCTTTCACTGCATCATCTGATCCTTTAGCGGATCCCCTGATTCATTTGGCCTGATGCTCGATCATTGACTCTAGCCCAACATTCGATTCTTCTTTAATTGTTTTATCTTTTTCATGATCGTAGTTAGTCCTGCATCACTTATCTCAACACATGGATTAGATTATTAATTTATCAATTAATTTCATCATCAAAATATGAGATTCAATAATCTCCCCTTTTTTTATGATGACAACCACTTAATGACGGAGTTAACCTTAACTCCTCCTATCTTTATGCCATATTGAGATAAGGCAAACTTGAATTCAAAAGGAATCATAACATTTGAGTTCAAGTGAAATAATTTCGATCATAGTGATAAAATGCAATATATCATATTTCATACATTATGCATCATTATATTTTCAAGTCATCAAAGTATAACTTATACAATTTCATCACTTCATATATGATAACAAATCAACATCACTTTGGGCATAACCTACATGATACTAAAACATTCATTACTTCATGTATGATAACAAATCAATATCACTTTGGGCATAACCTACATGATACTAAAGCATTCATCACTTCATGCATGATACCAAATCAATATCACTTTGGGATAACCTACATGATCCTACAGCATTCATCACTTCATGCATGATATCAAAATTAATATCATTTTGGGCATAACATTCATGATACCAAAACATTCATATTTTCAATCATTTTGGGCATAACCTACATGATACTAAAGTATTTTTTAACCATTTATTACTTCATGCTCGATACCAAATTCAATATTATGATTCTAAACATTCATCATTTCTCCCCCTTTGTCATCAACAAAATAGAAAATCATTCAACAAGTATTTTAAACTATGCAAGTAAGTTTTACACCAATTTATGCAAGCTAGCAAATTTGTAAAATGAGAAGTTAAGCAAAAACTTTACAAGATAAATACTTCTCCTTAGATGTGCAAGCATTTTTGGTTCTTCTTGAGATTTGTAAGCATTTTTTGTTCTTCTTGAGATGTGCAAGCTAGCATTTTTACTTTTCTTGAGATGCTAGTAAGTTTCTTTCTCCCTTTTGTCATAAAAATAAGAAGAAGAAGGGAGGAATTCATTCATCACAAGAAAAATCAAGTTATAAGAATCGAAAGTCCATGAATCAAACTTCTACATTCGTAAATAGAAAGAGAAAAGATTCATCACATAAAAGATCAAAATGTGTATACTAAAAATTCATGAATCAAATCCCTTATCCTGTAAATAGAAGAAAGAAAGATTCATAGGAAATAATCATCGCATAAAAGATCAAGTATACCAAAAGTCCATGAATTAAAAAAACTCTTTCGTGAGTAGAGAGATGAAGAATTCATAGGAAAAGATCATCAAATGAAGGATCAAATACCCATGAATAAAATTTCAAGAAGGTGATAGAAAATGATCTCGATAAAAAGAAAAAAAAAATATGATAGGAACTCATGCATTTTGAAGATTTAATATACCTAATTCTCTTCTAATAAAATCAAATTGTTCCTCATTTAATCGTTTTGTAAAAATATCACCTAATTATGTTTTGTATCAATAAATTCAAAAGATATATCATGGATATTAATAAAATCTCTAATAAAATGATGTCTAATATCAATATGCTTAGTTCTAGAGTGTTGAATGAGATTTTTTGTTAAGCATATTGTGTTGAATCTTGGATTTTGATGATGAAATCAATTGATGTGTTTGTGATCTAATCTACATTTTGAGTGATATAGGCTTAGCTGTTAGGATCGGAGCGGCACTAAGAGGGGGGGCGGTGAATTAGTACAACGGATTAAAACTTGTAAGTTTGAAATTGATTTCGTAAATGTGTAGAGATTTTGATTCGATGAAGGATGACTTAGCTAAAATAGCTCGAGTAAAGGTACTTAAGAGTAGGGAGATGAAAACCGAATGATTTATAACTAAGTAAAGAAATGGTTCAAACAATTAAACACTCACACATTCAAGAAACACCACGATGTATAGTGGTTCAGTCAAATGACCTACATCCACTTTCGAAGCCTTTTTCAATGAGGCTCCCAACTTCCACTAGCAAATCACTTTGAAGGGGAAGGACCAAATACCCCTCTTACAACCTTCTTACAAGTTGTTCACACTCTTACAGATTTTTCAAAGAGAAAGAGGGAGGTGAACACTAAAGCTATTAAAAACAAGACTTTGCTAGAGCTTTTTCTTACTTTCTAACTTATCAAAAAGGTATTGTCTCTACTGAGAATTGAGGGGTATTTATAGGCCCTAAGAGGATTCAAATTTGGGCTCTAAATTTGAATTGCTTTTGGGTTTCCCGGTGCTAGCAGTGCCACCGCTTGTCAATGGCGGTGCCACCGCTTGTCAGTGTTTAACACTGATAGTGTACTGGCAGTGCCACCGCCATACCTCTCGGGTTCTGGGCAGTGCCACCACCCAGTCTGACAGTGTGCTAGCGGTGCCACCGCCGGACCTCTTGGGTTCTAGGCGGTGCCACCGCCCAGTCCGGCAATGTACTGGCGGTGCCACCGCCGGACCTCTCAAGTTCTGGGCGGTGCCATCGCTTGGACCATTCCAGCTCACTGGTTGGTTGGGCTCCAAACTTGGCCCAAACCAGTCCAAACTCGGGCCCAATTGGCCCCTAATCGGGTTATAGGATTAACCCTTAATCCTAACCCAAATTATATGCAAACTACGAAATTAAGACATAGCCCTAAGCAAATTTTTAACCGACAATGTCGAGTTTCCTTTCGGCGAGCTTTTCGATAAACATCCGGCAGACTTCCGATACACCCTCGGATTTCTTCCGGCGGGCTCCCAATAGGCTCCTGGTTTTGTGGCGAGTTCAACGAGTCTTTGGCAAGTATCTGAACCTTCTCGGTGATCTCTGCGAACCTCCGACAATCTTTTCGGTGGACTTCTGAAAACTTCGGCAAGTCCCCGATTCTTTCTCGGTTGGTTCCGACAGCACTTCCGATGATTCTTCGGACTTTTGGCGGACTCTCGAACACCCATCAAACTTGACTTCGGTAAACTTACTTTATGTCTTCATGCTATCGTAGTTAATCCTGCACATGTAAAATATACTTCGATCTAGACAATTAATCCTAAGCATCTAATCAAGTTGTCCGACATGTCATTGGTCCCTCGATGCTTCATCCGATTCTTCGGCGTATCATCCTCTCCCGTGGCCTATTGCCCAATCAGCTAGTTAACTCCGATATCCTTGGCATAATGTCCGCTCTTCTTGGCCCGATGCCCGAATCCACGACTCGAAGCGTTCTGTCGATATGTCGACCGATCCACCGGCCCGACGTCCAATCTTTTGACGTGTTCCTCCGGCCGAACATAATTTTCCTGCTTTAATTGTCTCATCCTGATCGAAGCATCTTGTGTCACTCAAAACGTAGATTAAAATATAAACATATATTGATTGGTTTCATCATCAAAATCTGAGATTCAACACTAGCTTCGATTAAGGAGAGGTAAATTGAATAAAGTAGGAAGAATCAGATATTGGGCCGGAGTTGAACACATCAAGAGATTGGTCATCAGGCTGGAGCATCGCTTGACATGTCAGCAGAAGGCTTCGGTCCGTGAATTCGGTCATCGAGCCAAGAAGATCGAACATTAAATATTTTGAAAATAATTTTTTCATTGTCCAAATTTATGTTAATGATATCTTTTGTGGTTCTTCAAATGAATCTTTGTGCGAATCGTTTACCAAAAGTATAAGTCAAGAGTTTGAAATGAGATTGAATTAACTTTTTTTCTTTGGATTGCAACTTAAACAATTAAGTGATGGAATTTTTATTAGTCAAATTAATAATGCTTCAGATGTATTGAAATGATTTAATATGGATGGTGCAACAGCTATTAATACACTAATGAGCACTTTTACAAAATTAGATATGTACATTAATAGAGAATGTTTAGATTAAAAGACTTATAGGGGTATGATAGGTAGTTTATTATACCTCATAGCAACTAGACCTGATATTATGTTTAGTGTTGAAATATATGAAAATTTTCAATCTAATCCTAAGCAATCTCACTTACAAGATGTTAAAAGGATTTTTAGATGCCTAGAAGGAACTCCTAATCTAGGATTATAGTATCCAAAATCCAAAAACTTTGAGTTACTTGCTTATGCCGATGCTGATTTTGCTAGTTGTCAAATAGATAGAAAAAGTACATCCGGAATATGTCAATTCTTAGGTCATGCACTTGTCTCTTGGTCTTCCAAGAAACAAAACTTGATTGAATTATCTACAACCAAAGCCGAGTATATAGCAGCAGGTGCACTTTGTGCACAAGTTATATAGATGAAAAACACTTTAGAAGATTATGGAATTCACTTGAAAAACATACCTATAAAATGTGATAACACTAGTGCAATATGTTTAATAAAAAATCCTATTTAACACTCTAAAACTAAACATATTGATATTAGATATCATTTAATTAGAGATCATGTTAATAATCATGATATATCTTTAGAATTTATTGATACTAAACATCAATTAGCAGATATTTTTACAAAACCATTGAATGATGAACAATTTGATTTCATTTGAAGAGAATTAGGCATATTAAATCTTTCGAATGCAAGAATTCCTTTATATATTTTTTGGATTTCTTGACTTTTAGAAATTGAGTTTTCTCTTTATTAAGATCATTTCCTATCACCTTCTTTAAGTTTTATTCATGGATTTTTGCTATACTTGATATTTTATGAGATAATCATTTCCTATGAATTCTTCTTCCTTCTATTTATAAGAAAAGGGATTTGATTCATGAATTTTTAATATATGCATTTTGATCTTTTATGATGAATCATTTCTCTTTGCAAAAGTAGAAACTTGATTCAATGAAACATATATTTTTTTCATGAATATGATTCAGTTCAAATCCTTTCAATTGAATCTCAAATTTTGATGATGAAACAAATTGAGTGTTTATGATTTAATCTGTGTTTTGAGTGATGCAGAAAACTTCGATCAGGGAGAGACAATTAAAGCATAAAGAATTATGTTGGGCCGGAGTAGAACATGTTAGAAGATTGGACATCGAGCCGGAGGATCATCGATGTATCAGTAGAAGGCTTCGGGCCATGAGTTCGGGAATCGGGCCAAGAAGAGAGGAAATTATGCCAAGGAAATCAGAGTTACGGAGGTCAACTGGCCGATTGAGTAATAGGCCACAAGAGAGGATAATGCGCCAAAGAATCGGATGAATCGTCGATGAACCAATGATATGCCGGACAACATGATTCAAGCTTTTATAATAATTGTCTAGATCAAAGTAGGTTTTATTTTTGCAGGATTAACTATGATAATGATCAAGGTATAAAGAAAAATGAAGTCCCGGAGTCAAGAACAAGACTTCGTTGGGAGTTTGAGAGTTTGTCGGAAGTCCGGACGTTCATCGGAAGTTCTGCCGGAATTTACTGAGAAGTCCAGGAGTTTGCCAAAGAAGCTCGTCGGAACTCACCAAGAAGATCATTGTGAAGTCTAGGAGCTTGTCAAGAGTTCGCTAGAACATTGCCGAGAGATCGTCGGAAGATCATCGGAAGCTTGCCGGAAGAAACCTAGACTTACCGGACTTGTTTAGCTTAGTATATGCCTTAAATTTTGTAGTTAGCATATAATTAGGATTGGAATTGGGCCAACCCAATTAGGAGCCAGTTGGGCACATGTATGGACTGTGTTGGGCACAATGAAAGGCCCAAATAGTGACCCAACAAGTGGCACCATCGTGGCACAATCTCCGAGACTATGTCAGGCAGTGATACCGCCAGATTGGGTGATGGTACCACCCAGTGTTAGTGTTAGGCGGTGGTACCACCAGTTAGTGTTAGGTGGTGGTACCCGCCTATGCTGGGCGGTACCACCCCTTTATAGAACTTTCACAAGTGGTATTGCCCAGACATAGTCTCCGAGAGATTGTCAAGCGGTGGTACTGCCCAGCATAGGCGGTGGTACCGCCAAGACCAGGAAACATGGGATGGGACCTTTTTTGGCTCCAATTTTGAAGCCAATTGAGGGCTATAAATACCCCTTACTTCACTGGTAAGAGGTAGAGAAGTGATAAGAACTGATCCGAAACTATAGTGAAATAGATTGCAAAAGTTGAGAGTTCACCTCTATAGTTTCTAAGTATGAAAGTTTGTAAAAGGAGAGTGAGCCACTTGTAAAAGTTCTGTAAAGGGGTGATTGATCTCAGCCCTTCAAAGAAATATCAATTGTGGAAGCTGATGACCTCATTGGAGGAGGTATCGGGAGTGGATGTAGGTAGGACGACCAAACCACTATAAAATTGGCGTGTTCTTCACTGGTTTGCATTTCTATTATTGTCATTTACATACTGCAAACTGATCTACTTACTTATTCATTACGCTTCCATACGCTTTCAAATCAAGTACATTTCTAATACAGTTTTTCATCGTATGAAGTTTTTTAGAGTTTTTCAAAACCATTGTTTTTATCCACTACACTAATTCACCCCCCCCACCCTCTTAGTGCCGACTTATTCCTAACAGTTGTTATCAGAGTCTGGTTTTTCTCATTTGGTTTAACACCCAAGAGAAATGGCTCTTTTCGGCTTTCAAGAGGGTCACTCTCTCATTCGTACTCCCATGTTCAATGGGACGAACTACACATATTGGAAAACTTGAATGAGAGTTTTCTTGCTTTCCTTGGATTTAAATTTATTGAATGTTATTGAAAACGGATTTCAAAGGTTTCTCTTCTAATGAATGATTGGAATGAGTTGAGAAGAAGACTTTTTCTTTAAATGCTAGTGCTATGAATGCTCTATTTTGCACCTTAGATAAAAATGAATTCAATCGGGTTTCTACTTGTGAAATGACTTTTGATATTTGGCACACTCTCGAAATCACACGAAGGCATGAATAGAGTTAAAGAGTTTAAAGTCAATCTTTTAATGTATAATTTTAAACTTTTTCGAATGAAGCCAAGCGAAACTGTTATTAACATGTACACCCATTTTACGGATATCGTCAATGGTTTAAAAGCTCTTAGTAAATGCTTTTCTAATTTTGAACTCATTAACAATATCTTAAGATCTGTTTCTAAAAATTGGGAATCGAAAGTAATGGTAATATAAGAGACAAAGGATTTAAATAAATTTTCACTTGAAGAACTTATTAGGTCCTTGATGATCTATGAAATGACTCATGATGCACTTGACAAACATGAGAACCACCTTCCAAAGAATAGAAAGGATTTGACACTTAGAACAAATGAAGATTACTTGAGCGAAAGCTCAAGTGATGATGACTTTGAACTCTTATCATTGAAGCTTAAGAAATTCTTAAAACAAGAATTAAAGAATAAAAATGAACTTAATAAAAAAAAGTTGCCAAAAAAGAAGAAAATACTCAAAGTGGCTTAGGACGGATCAAGTTCATCCGAAGATGAAGAACAAACCAATAAAGGCAAGGTAACAAACTACGCCTTAATGGCTTTCGACGATGAGGTAACCAAAATCCCCTTAATTTATTTCAAAATTACATAATGCTTTTCATAAGTTATTTTTAATTTAGTTTAGAAAAATTATATATAAATTTTTCTTAAAAATTACATGTTTAATGATGTAATGAAAATGTTAAAAAATTAGGCTCATATTAGTAATTCTGAAAATGATAATGACAATTGCATGTTTTATGAAAATACAACAAAATGTTAGATTTAAATGTAATGATAATCCTATGTATGTTTTTAAGAATAAATAATATGTATCTTGATGATTTCCGATTTTGATTGAAAATGCTTTATATCCAATGATACCATACTTGATATCTTAATGAAAATGTTAAGAGGTTTGATATTATGCTTAATGTGAAATTGTGTATGTTCTACCTTAAAAAACTTGAAACCATATTTTGATATCATGTCCAAAGTAATGATATATAATGATCATGCTTAATGAGTTTATATTTCGAAATTATGCATGATAATTCTTATAATTTATGGCTTATCGATCTTTACCGTAATAAAAATTAATTTTTTGATTTTAAACATGATGCATGTTTTGATTTGGCATAAATGACAAAGGCATACTCGTGTGAAATAAACAGGAAATGTATTTCTCTTTAAAATTTCCCAATCTCTACTTTATCGATTTTTTCAAAAATGATAGATTAATGAATCTATATATGTTTCTTTTTTAATCTCTTGAAAATCATTTTGATTTGATGATTTGAATTTGAATGAGCTTTATCTTGATTTTTTTTATTTATAACTTGAGATCTTTCTATGAATTGAGATTTTTTTCTCCTTGTTTCTTCTTGTCATTTACTAAAGAGGTGAATTTTCTAGATGGATCATGATCTTGATTTCTCGAATTCTAGACTTGATCTTTCATTTTTTATGATTGAAATAATGATTGGAATATTGATGTAATTAAGAATGATAATTTGGTATTATGTATGTATGTAATACTTCAACTTATCATAATGATGCATGCAATGATAAAGTATTCATGATGAAAAATTATTTTGATATTCATGACATGATTTTTCATCTTTGTTATTTATCCTTGTCATGATTTGAAGATTGTAGTAAAGGGAAATAAATCACACTATTGTATTGTTATTCCCATCATTTTACTAATGAAAAAGGGGGAGAAAGAATTGCTCGCGTGCATATCACGAAAAGAGGCAAACTTGCTAGTTTGCTCATCTCAAAAGATGCAAAATTTTGTTAACTTTCATATGTGTAAAATTGCTAGCTAGCATACTCTCAAATGATATAAATTTGCTAGCTTACATGATGTAGAACTTGCTATCTTGAACATCACTAAGAAATGTTATTTTGCCTATCTCAAGAAGCAAAAATACTAACTTGCACATCTAGCAAAATTTACAAACTTGCAAAACTCAAAATGATTTCCATCTTGTATGACTTGAGATTATGTTTATAATGCAATAATTTGAACTTGCATATCTCAAACAATTTGATAGTTGCACTTCTCTTTTTTATTGATAACAAAGGGGGAGAATTATAATGATTGTTATGCATAAGTTTATGATAACATGTTGCTTGGATTTTTGAATCCAAGAGTTCATCTCAAATATGTCATATTGATAGGGGGAGTTAAGGTTAACTCCGTCATCAATTGGTTATCGTCATAAAAAAATGAGAGATTATTGAATCTCGGATTTTGATGATGAAACCAATTAAGAGTGTTTATGATTTAATCTACGTTTTGAATGACACAGGAAGCTTCGATCAGGAAGAGATAATTAAAGCAGGAAGAACCATGTTGGGCCAGAGTCGAACATGTCAGAAGATTGGACGTCGAGCCGGAGGATCGATCGATGTATCGGCAGAAGGCTTCGGGCCATGAGTTCGGGCATCGGGCCAAGAAGAGCAGAAATTACACCAAGGAAATCATAGTTGCAGAGGTCAACTGGCCGATTGGGCAATAGACCGCAAGAGAGGACGATACGCTGAAGAATCGGACAAAGCATTAATGAACTAATGACATGCCGGACAACATGATTCAGGCTTTTGTAATAATTGTCTAGATCGAAGTAGGTTTTATTTGTGCAGGATTAACTATAATAGTGATCAAGGCATAAGGCAAAATGAAGTCCCGAAGTTAAGAATGAGACTTCGTTGGGAGTTCGAGAGTTCATCGGACGTCCGGACGTTCATCAGAAGTTCTGTCAGAATTGACCAAGAAGTCTAGGAGCTTGCCAAAAAAGCTTATCGGAACTCGCCAAGAAGATTGTCATGAAGTCTAAGAGCTTGCCGGGAGTCCGTTGTAACATTGCCGAGAGATCGTCGGAAGTTCACCGGAAGATTGTCAGAAGAAACCTAGACTTACCGGACTTGTTTAGCTTAGTGTATGCTTTAAATTTTATAGTTAGCACATAATTGGGATTTGAATTGAGCCAACCTAATTATGGGCTAGTTGTGCCATGTATAGACAATGTTGGGCACAATGGAAGGCCCAAACAGTAACCCAACAGGTGGCATTATCATGGCATAATCTCCGAGACTATGTCAAGCGGTGGTACCGCCAGACTAGGTGATGGTACCGCCCAGATATAGTCTCTGAGAGACTATCAGCCGATAGTACCACCAGACTGGGTGGTGGTACCATCCAGTGTTAGTGCTGTAGGCGGTGGTACCGCTCAGCACAGGAGATGGTACCGCTAGGACCTAGGAAACATGGAATGAGACACTTTTTTGCTCTAATTTTAAAGCCAATTGAAGGCTATAAATACCCCTTACTTCTCAGTTGGTAAGAGGTAGGGAAATGATGAGAACTGATCTGAAACTATAGTGAAATAGTTTCTAAGTGTGAAAGTTTGTAAAAGGAGAGTGAGCCACTTGTGAAAGTTCTGTAAAGGGGTAATTGATCTTTGCCCTTTGAGAAAGATCAATAATGGAAGCCTGTGACCTTATTGGAGGAGGTATTGGGAGTGGATGTAGGTCGAACATCCGAACCACTATAAAATTGGCATGTTCATCTATGGTTTGCATTTCTATTATTGCCATTTACATACTGCAAATTGATCTACTTGCTTATTCATTACACTTCCATATGCTTTCAAGTCAAGTACATTTCTGATATGGTTTTTCATTGTATGAAGTTTTTTAGAGTTTTTCAAAACCATTATTTTTATCCGCTAAACTAATTCAACCCCCAAACCCCCCCCCCCCCCCCCCCCTCTCTTAGTACCAACTCATTCCTAACACTTTCATGGACTTGGTTCTTGATTCCTCTTGATGAATGAATTCCTCCCTTATTCTTCTTCCTCTTCTTCTTATTTTTATGACAAAGGGAAGAAAGAAACTTGCACATCTCAAGAAGAACCAAAAAGTGCTTGCACATCTAAAGCAAAAATGCTAGCTTACCCATTTCAAGAAGCAAAAGTAGTTATCATGTAAAGTTTTTGCTTAACTCCTCATCTCACAAATTTGCTAGCTTGGATAAATTAGTGCAAAACTTACTTGAATAGTTTAAAATACTTGCATTGTTGAATAATTCTCCTTTTTGTTGATGACAAAGGGAGAGAAAAGATGAATGTTTGGAATCATGCCAAAATGATGTTGAATGTGGTATCATGCATGAAGTGATAAATGAATGTTGAATATGGTATCATACATGAAGTGATAAATGGCTAAAAAATACTTTAGTATCATGTATGTTATGTTAAATTTGGTATCATGCATGAAGTGATAAATGCTACTTTAGTATCATATATGTTATTCCCAAAAAGATTGAAAATATGAATGCTTTAGTAACAAATGTCATGCCAAAATGATGTTAATTTTGCTATCATGCATGAAGTGATGAATGCTTCAGTATCACATAGGTCATGCCTAAAGTGATGTTGATTTATTATCATGTATGAACTAATGAAATTATGCATGCTATGCTTTGATGATTTGAAACTATGATGATGCACAATGTATGAAATTTTGATTTTGATCACTATGATCGAAATTGTTTCACTTGAATTCAAAGTTTATGATTCCTTTTAAATTCAAGCTTGCCTTATCTCAATATGGCATATAGATAGGGGGAGTTAAGGTTAACTCTGTGAAATCAATTAGTTGTCATCATAAAAAAGGAGGAGATTGTTGAATTTTGGATTTTGATGATGAAATCAATTGGTGAATTAATGATCTAATCCATGTGTTAGGATAAGTGATGTAGGACTAACTACGATCGTGAGAAAAGCAAAATGATTAAAGAAGAATCAAAGTTGGGTCGAAATTAATGATTGAGCATATAGTCGGATGAATCGGGGGATACACCAAAGGATCAGATGAAGTAGTGAAAGCTTGCCATAAGTTCACTAGGAGTTCACCGAAAACTCATCGTAAGTTCACTGAAAGCTCGTCGGAAGTTCGCCGAAAGCTCGCTAGAGGTTCACTAGGAGTTGGCTGAAAACTCGCTGGAGGTTTATTGGGAGTTCACCAAAAGCTCATTGGAAGATTGTCGAGAGTTTGCCGATAGTTCACTGAGAGTTTAGTTGAACTATTGACGTGCATGATAACTTAGTTTGCTAGTAGAGTAATTGTTTTAGCCTTAACTATCATAGTTAGGATTTTGATTTTGAGTTAGTTTTGGAAGAAATCCTAGTAACTCAATTAGGGACCAATTAGGCCTTTAATAGGGTAGAATTGGGCTGGTTGGATGGCCCATTCAGCCACTTGGAGCCACGTCAAGCGGTGGCACCACTTAGACTATGCGATGGAATCACTTGGGGCTCAGCCTCCTAAGTGGTTTGGGCGGTGGTACTATCGGCAATTAATGTTGCCAAGTAGTGGTACCGCCCTATCAGGTGGTGGTACCGCTAGAGTCCGATCTACGAGCTTTGTCAGGCAATCGTAGTGCCCAGATTGGGTTGTGATACCACCTAGTATCAGTTTGTAGGTAGTGGTACCGTCCAATAATGGTGGTGATACTGCTAGTACCCCGGAAACCCTAGATGAGATAATTTTTGGCTCTATTTTTAAAGGCATTGGGGGGTGATACCACCTTGTCAGGCAATCGTAGTACCCAGATTGGGCGGTGATACCACCCAGTGTTAGTCTGCAAGTAGTGGCACAACCCAATAATGGCAGTGGTATTGCTAGTACCCCGGAAACCCTGGATGAGATAATTTTTTGCTCTATTTTTAAAGCCATTGGGGCCTATAAATATCTCACTCTTTCTTACTTAGCGAAGTAAGAAAAAAAGTAGAAAGGGGCTATGATTCTGAGTTAAAAAGTTATGAAAAAGTGCTAAGTGTCCTCCTCCTCCTCCTTAAGATCAATGACCCTCTTACAACTCTTTCTCCTTTTCACAGGTTTAGGAGACAACCTTTATAAGTCTCACACCTCTCTTAGAAATAAAACTTAAGGAGAAGGAGGAGAATACTCAGCACTTTTTCATAACTTTTTAACTCTGAATCATAGCCCTTTTCTACTCTTTCTCTTACTTCCCCAAGTAGAAAAGAGTGTTGAATCTCGTATTTTGATGATAAAACTACTTGATATATATTTATGATTTAATCTGCGTTTTGAGTGACGCAGGATGCTTTGATCAGGATGAGACAATTAAAGCAGGAACATCATGTTGTGCCGGAGGAACATGTCAGAAGATTGGACTTCGGGCCGGTGGATCGGTCGACGTATCGACAGAAGGCTTCGGGCCGTGGACTCGGGCATCGGGCCAAGAAGAGCGGGTATTGTGCCAAGGATATTGGAGTTGCGGAGTCAACAGGCCGATTGGGCAATTGGCTGCAGGAAAGGACGATGCGCCGAAGAATCGGACGAAGCGTCGAGGGACCAATGACATGCCGGACAACTTGGTTAATTGCTTAGGATTAATTGTCTCGATCGAAGTTTTTCTTTAATTGTGCAGGATTAACTATGATAACGATGAAGACATAAAGCGAAACAAAGTGTCGGAGTCAAGCGCGAAGGATTTGTTGCAAGTTCGAGAGTTCGACGGAAGTCCGAATGTTCATCGGGAATGCTACCGGAACTAGCCAAGAATGAGTTGGGAGCTTGCCGAAGGATTTTCGGAAGCTCACCGGAAGGTTCGTTGGAAATTCGCGGAGCTCGCTGAGAAAGATCGGAGCTTGCCGAAGAAGCTCGTTGGAACTCGCTAAGATCAAATCGTGAAGTCTAGGAGCTTGCCGGGAGTCCGCAGAATGGTTTCCGAGAGTTCATCGGAAGACTGCCGGAAGTTTGCCGGAAGCTCGCCAGAAGAAGTCTTGACTTGCGGACTTTGTAATAGCTTAGAAAATGTCTTTAAAATCATAGTTAGCACGTTAATTAGGGTTAGGATTAGGTGTTAATCCTATAACCCAAGTAGGGGCCAATTAGGCCCAAGTTCGGACTGGTTTGGGCCAAGTTTGGAGCCAAACCAAGTGAGCTGAAATAGTGAAAGAGGTGGCACCACCAGGGTCAGAGGTGGCACCGCCCAGGAGAGGTTCTCCCAACGAAGCTGGGAGGTGCAACCGCCCCAGCCAGGAGGTGCAACCGCCCAGGCTCAGTCTCCGAGCGAGACTGGGCGGTGCAACCTCTTATGTCAAGAGGTAGCACCGCCAGAGCTCAAGTTTCGAGCTCTGCCAGGCGGTGCAACCTCTCCAGTCAAGAGGTGCAACCGCCTAAGCTCGGTCTTCGAGCTCTGGCAGAGAGGTGCAACCACCCCTGACAGAGGTGGCACCGCCCAGAGGCTCAGTCTTCGAGCTCTGCCAGGCGGTGCAACCTCTCCAGTCAGGAGGTGCAACCGCCTGATCCCGGAATTCCGGGATTTGATCATTTTGAGCTCCAAATTTGAATTGGGTTGGGGCCTATAAATACCCCACCCATTCAGCACTAAAAATATAGAACACACACTCGAAATCTTGCTATCTTTCTGTGTTTCTTAGAGCTCAAAACTGCTAGTTCTCCTCTTTCTATTCTTCAAGTTTGAGTTGTAAAGAGAGGAGAGAAAACTTCTGTAAGGGTTGTCTCCTAAGCCCGTCAAAAGGAGTGAATCTGTAAGAGGGTAGTTGGCCTTTGCCTATTGAAGGAAGGCTTCTAGTTGACGTCGGTGACCTCATCGGTGGAGGAAGCCAAAAGTGGAGTAGGTCAAGACTGACCGAACCACTCTAAATCTCTGGTTTGCGTTTATTTTGAGCACTTTATCATTACTGCAAACCTCCTACATAGCTACTGCTCTCTACGCCTTTACGAATAAGTTTCTAAGTGCTGATCTTTCTGAATCTGCATTCAAACGTAAATCGATGTTTTCATACATTACAGTTTACGTTTACGTTTTGATTCTGCAAAACTGTCTTCTGCGCTTTTATGAACGAAGTTTCTAAGTTCAGATCCCTTTAAAACTGCGTTTAGACGTAAACTGCGCAAACTATGTTTAGACGTAAAACTGTGTTTTAGACGTAAACTACTTTCAAACGTAAAACTACGTTTAGACGTAAAACTACGTTTAGACGCAAACTGCGTTTAGATGTAAAACTACGTTTAGACGTAAAACTGCGTTTAGACGTAAACTGCATTTAGACGTAAAACTATGTTTAGACATAAAACTGTGTTTAGACGTAAAACTGCGTTTAGACGCAAACTGCACTGCGCTTAGACGCAATCTGATTTTAGACGTAAACTGCGCTTAGACGCAAACTGCGCTTAAACGCAATCTGCGCTTAGACGCAAACTGCGCTTAGACGCAAACTATGCTTAGACGCAATCTGAGTTTAGACATAAACTGCGCTTAGACGCAAACTGCGCTTAAACGCAATCTGAGCTTAGACGCAAACTGCGCTTAGATGCAAACTGCGCTTAGACGCAATCTGCATTTAGACGCAAACTGCAAACTGCGTAAATTGTGCTTAGACGCAAACTGTGTTTAAACATAAACTACACTTAATCATAAGTAATCTTAGAATTGGCTTTTGTATCAAAATAGTTTTTATTGAACGAACGCAGCTTTCGTTTTTAATCGCTGAAAGATTTCCGCTGCACTAATTGACCCCCCCCCTCTTAGTGCTCTCGATCCTAACAATTGGTATCAGAGCGGGGTATTTCTCATTTCGGATTTACACCCGAGAGAAATGGCTCTTCAAGAGGGCTTTTCGGTCTTTCGTCCACCGTTCTTTAACGGATTGGACTACACTTATTGGAAAACTCGAATGAGAGTTTTCTTGATTTCTCTAAATCTGGATTTATGAAATATCGTTGAAAATGGTTTTCAACTTCTCTCTAAACCGATGAACGAATGGTCGGATTTAGAGAAGAAGTATTTTTCTTTAAATGCAAAGGCTATGAATGCCTTATTTTGCGCTTTGGACAAAAATGAGTTCAATCGGGTTTCTTTGTGCGAAACGGCTTTTGATATTTGGCGCACTCTTGAAATCACGCACGAGGGAACTAGTAGAGTCAAAGACTCGAAAGTTAATATTTTACTGCATGATTTCGAGCTTTTTCATATGAAACCAAGCGAAACCGTTGTTGACATGTACACCTGTTTTACGGATGTCGTCAATGGTTTAAAATCACTTGGTAAAAGCTTTTCGGATTTTGAACTCGTTAACAAGGTTTTGCGCTCACTTTCTAAAACTTGGGATTCAAAAGTAACTGCTATTCAAGAATCAAAAAACTTGAACCAATTTCCACTTGAAGAACTAATTGGTTCATTGATCACATATGAAATGACGTGCAATGCACGTGAAGAACTTGAGAACCACCTTCCAAAGAACAGGAAGGATTTGGGACATAGAACATTTGAAGACCACTCGAGCTTAAGCTCAAGTGATGGTGAACTTAAACTACAAATGAAACAAAAATTAAAAAAGTAAAAAGAACGGAACTACTTGCTTTGAACGCAAGAAGAAGAACAAAAACTGGGATGAATCGAGCTCCTCCGAAAACGAGGAGAAAATCAAAGGCGAGGTGGCAAACTACGCCTTTACGCCTTTCGACACTAAGGTAATCAAAATGCCTTTAATTTACTTCGAAATTACATGATGTTCTTCATGATGCATTTTTCTTTTTCTTTAAATTTTCTTGAAAATTACATTTTTAATAATTTAATAATGTAAATGCAAAAATATGAATTGATATGTTTGCTATCACTAATGGTTGCTATCACTGATGCTGATATGTTTGCTATCACTAATGATGATATGGTTGCTATTACTGATGTTGATATGTTTGCTATCACTGATGTTGATATGGTTGCTATCACTGATGCTGATATGTTTGCTATCACTAATGATGATATGGTTGCTATCACTGATGCTATGATTAGGCCATACTTGCATCACTAAGAAATATATAATTGCTATCATTGCTATGATTAGGCCATACTTGCATCACCATGTAATACATGATTGCTATCATTGCTATATGCCCTGTATCAAGATATCAAACAAAAATTTACATCGTACGAGCTGATATCTTACCATGTGATGCAATGCTACACTTAAATATTCGAAATGTGTACATCATGAAATGATATCAAAATCTTGCTTCACAGTTTTACATGTCGATATCATGCCATATGATGAAATACAAGTGATAAATTCATTTATGATATCTTGTAAATCACTTGAATTATGAATGAGTTTTTTTTTTTTATGTGTTAAAAGAATCACTTAAAAAGAAAATGCTTTTCCCATCTTATCGAGATTAATGATTTCATGATATTGTGTGAATCTCGAAATTGATTTTGATGAAATAGTAATAACGTTATTCATGTTATGAATCTTAAAAAAGATAATATGCTTCATGTAATAATATGAATACATGAAACACTTATGATATTCCGTGTATTCATAAAATATTTATCTCATCACCCAATTATTTCTTTTCAATATTCCTCAAGTGATGATATGAATGCATGAGATATTCATGAATTTATTTTGATGTATGCAAATGAGAAGTTTCGATCATGCATGGTAGGATGCAATGTGACAAATTAAGACCATGATGATTTGAAATATTGATGATTTGGAATCATGCATATAATAATGAGTTTATATGTTTTGAAAATGTGCATGTTTTAATTTGAAAATATAATGATGCACAAATGAGATTGATACTAACCTTTGTCATGATTTTAAAAAATTGATGTAAAGGGTTTTTCCCTTCATTTTGACAATGACAAAAGGGGAGATAGCTAGCTTGCACAATTCAAGAAGAAAGCAAAAATTACACTTCTCAAAAGAGAAGAAATTGCTATCTTGAACATCACCAAGAAGTGCTATCTTGCAAATCTCAAGACACACAAATGCAATCATGAAAAATTTATAATGTTGCACATCATTAAAATTTATGATGCTTTAGTGATTATGCATGTTCTAAAATGTTATAAGATTCACTAGCTTGCATGATGTAGAACTTAGCTATATTGAACATCACCAAGGAATACTATCTTGCCTATCTCAAGAAACAAAAAGTTAACTTGCACATCTAGCAAAACTTATATTTCAAGAAGCAAGAGTTGCTTTCTTGAACATCTAACAATTGGATTTTCTTGATACATTATCCTCTTCCGAATTTAACAAGCATATGTCATATCAAGTTTAATTCACATCATTGATTTTTGACATATGGAATCATCTAGCAAATGCACTTATCATGTGAAAAATATTTTTCGAGAAACATATTTGATGATTCCCTCTTATAAAAGGAAGATATTTTTACATACAAGGATTTGACTCACTTACATATCTTAATCCTTGCAAAAATGAAGTGTGCTTTAATATCTTATCGATTTGAACTTCACATATGGCTTTCCTCCTTCATGTAAAAAGATAACAAATAAAAAGGAAGAAGCAATAAAAGCTATCTCTATGTCATGTTTTCCTCGAGATGTTTGCATAATTGGTATCCTATCACTCACTTTTGGAAAATGACATGAACCAACTTATGGCATCGCACTTATATTTAAAATTTGCTTATATCGTTCTCCTTGTTGTTGATGTCAAAGGGGGAGGAATATATAATTGATACTATGAGTGCCATATTTGAAGAATATGAATAGATATTATGAATACCATATTATGATGAGATATCAAAAGCAGCATTCATATGAATAGGTGCTATGAATGTCATATCATGTTAAGATATCAAGAACTTGAATCGTAATTTTACATGTTGATATCTTACCATTTGATAATAGCAAACTTGCATGATGATAACAATAGATATTATTTTTTTCGTGCAATGAGTTGAACCAAAATCACAAACACTTGATTGTGGTACTTCTCCTTTTTGTTGATGACAAAGGGGGAGAAGTATGTTGATGAAATGATATGTTATGCATAAGTTTATGCATAAGTTCATAATGACGTGTTGCAAGTATTCATATTGCAATGACTTGAATTTAGTTTGAATTCAAGGTTCTATCAATATGGCATATTGATAGGGGGAGTTTGTTTAAACTCTAGGAGTTAAGGTTAACTCCGTTTATGATGACATGTTGCTTAGATTTTTGAATCTAAGAGTTTCTATCAATATGGCATATTGATAGGGGGAGTTTGTTTAAACTCCGGGAGTTAAGTTTAACTCCGTCATCAAGTATTTGTCATCATCAAAAAGGGGGAGATTGTTGAATCTCGTATTTTAATGATGAAACTACTTGATATATGTTTATGATTTAATCTGCGTTTTGAGTGACGCAGGATGCTTTGATCAGGATGAGACAATTAAAGCAGGAACATCATGTTGTGCCGGAGGAACATGTCAGAAGATTGGACGTCGGGCCGATGGATCGGTCGACGTATCGACAGAAAGCTTCGGGCCGTGGACTCGGGCATCGGGCCAAGAAGAGCGGGTATTGTGCCAAGGATATCGGAGTTGCGGAGTCAACAGGCCGATTGGGCAATAGGCTGCAGGAAAGGACGATGCGCCGAAGAATCGGACGAAGCGTCGAGGGACCAATGACATGCCGGACAACTTGGTTAATTGCTTAGGATTAATTGTCTCGATCGAAGTTTTGCTTTAATTGTGCAGGATTAACTATGATAACGATGAAGACATAAAGCGAAACAAAGTGTTGGAGTCAAGCGCGAAGGATTTGTTGCAAGTTCGAGAGTTCGACGGAAGTCCGAAGGTTCATCGGGAATGCTACCGGAACTAGCCAAGAATGAGTTGGGAGCTTGCCGAAGGATTTTCGGAAGCTCGCCGGAAGGTTCGTTGGAAGTTCGCGGAGCTCGCCAAGAAAGATCGGAGCTTGCCAAAGAAGCTCGTTGGAACTCGCTAAGATCAAATCGTGAAGTCTAGGAGCTTGCCGGGAGTCCGCAGAATGGTTTCCGAGAGTTCATCGGAAGACCGCCGGAAGTTTGCCGGAAGCTTGCCAAAAGAAGTCTTGACTTGTGGACTTTGTAATAGCTTAGAAATTGTCTTTAAAATCATAGTTAGCACGTTAATTAGGGTTAGGATTAGGTGTTAATCCTATAACCCAAGTAGGGGCCAATTAGGCCCAAGTTCGGACTGGTTTGGGCCAAGTTTAGAGCCAAACCAAGTGAGCTGAAATAGTGAAAGAGGTGGCACCGCCAGGGTCAGAGGTGGCACCGCCCAGGAGAGGTTCTCCCAACGAAGCTGGGAGGTGCAACCGCCCCAACCAGGAGGTGCAACCACCCAGGCTCAGTCTCCGAGCGAGACTGAGCGGTGCAACCTCTTATGTCAAGAGGTAGCACCGCCAGAGCTCAAGTTTCGAGCTCTGCCAGGCGGTGCAACCTCTCCAGTCAGGAGGTGCAACCGCCTGAGCTCGGTCTTCGAGCTCTGGCAGAGAGGTGCAACCGCCCCTGACAGAGGTGGCACCGCCCAGAGGCTTAGTCTTCGAGCTCTGCCAGGCGGTGCAACCTCTCCAGTCAGGAGGTGCAACCGCCTAATCCCGAAATTCCGGGATTTGATCGTTTTGAGCTCCAAATTTGAATTGGGTTGGGGCCTATAAATACCCCACCCATTCAGCACTGAAAATATAGAACACACACTCGAAATCTTGCTATCTTTCTGTGTTTCTTAAAGCTCAAAACTGCTAGTTCTCCTCTTTCTATTCTTCAAGTTTGAGTTGTAAAGAGAGGAGAGAAAACTTCTGTAAGGGTTGTCTCCTAAGCTCGTCAAAAGGAGTGAATCTGTAAGAGGGTAGTTGGCCTTCGCCTATTGAAGGAAGGCTTCTAGTTGACGTCGATGACCTCGTCGGTGGAGGAAGCCAAAAGTGGAGTAGGTCAAGACTAACCGAACCACTCTAAATCTCTGGTTTGCGTTTATTTTGAGCACTTTATCATTACTGCAAACCTCCTACATAGCTACTGCTCTTTGCGCCTTTACGAACAAGTTTCTAAGTGCTGATCTTTCCGAATCTGCATTCAAACGTAAATCGGTGTTTTCATACATTACAGTTTACGTTTACGTTTTGATTCTCCAAAACTGTCTTCTACGCTTTTACGAACGAAGTTTCTAAGTTCATATCCCTTTAAAACTGCGTTTAGACGTAAACTGCGCAAACTGTGTTTAGACGTAAAATTGTGTTTTAGACGTAAAATACTTTCAAACGTAAAACTACGTTTAGACGTAAAACTACGTTTAGACGCAAACTGCGTTTAGACGTAAAACTACGTTTAGACGTAAAACTGCGTTTAGACGTAAACTGCGTTTAGATGTAAAATTGTGTTTTGACGTAAAACTGCGTTTAGACGCAAACTGCACTGCGCTTAGACGCAATCTGATTTTAGATGTAAACTGCGCTTAGACGCAAACTGTGCTTAAACGCAATCTGCGCTTAGATGCAAACTGCGCTTAGATGCAAACTGCGCTTAGACGCAATCTGAGTTTAGACGTAAACTGCGCTTAGACGCAAACTGCGCTTAAACGCAATCTGAGCTTAGACGCAAACTACGCTTAGATGCAAACTGCGCTTAGACGAAATCTGCATTTAGACGCAAACTGCAAACTGCGTAAATTGCGCTTAGACGCAAACTATGTTTAAACATAAACTGCACTTAATCATAAGTAATCTTAGAATTGGCTTTTGCATCAAAATAGTTATTATCGAACGAACACAGCTTTCGTTTTTAATCGCTGAAAGATTTCCGCTGCACTAATTCACCCCCCCCCCTCTTAGTGCTCTCGATCCTAACAAAGAGGAGTATTTATATACCCCAAATGATTTTCAAAATGGAGCAAAAAAAGGTCTCATCCCGGGTTTCCCGGATCCTGGCGGTACCACCGTCATTACTAGGCTGTACCATAGCTAACAACCTTGATAATTAAAGGTACCATTGCTTGCCAAACTAACACTAGGTAGTACCACCGCCCAGTATACGCGGTACTGTTAGGATCGGAGCGGCACTAAGAGGGGAGGGTGAATTAGTGTAGCGGATTAAAATTGGTAAGTTTGAAAACGATTTCGTAAATGCGTAGAGATTTCGATTTGACAATAAATGACTTGGTGAAAGTAGCTCGAGTAAAGTGAGAAGATAAATCTTGAAAGCTTGCTGCTATGTAAATAACGGTTTAAGAAAGGTAAACACTCGCACATTCAAGGAACACTCCAATTTAAAGTAGATTGGTCAAAATGACCTACATCCACTTGCGAAGCCTTCTTCGATAAGGCTCCCAACTTTCACTAGCAAATCACTTTGAAGGGGAAGGACAAATACCCCTCTTACAACCTTTTATAAGTGGTTTATACTCTTACAGATTTTTAACGAGAAAGAAGGAGGTGAACACTTAAGCAATTGAAAATAAGGCTCGCCAAAAACTTTACAAAGGCTTTTGTCTCAATCTAATGCTCCTAAAAAAGTTGTAATCTTATCTGAGAATTGAGGGGTATTTATAGGCCCTAAGAGGATTCAAATTTGAGCTCCAAATTTGAATTCTCTTGGATTCCCAAAGCTGGCGGTGCCACCGCCTGTCGGTGGTGGTGCCACCGCCTGTCAATATCATATTGACCGTTAACTGACGGTGCCACCGCTTGTCGGTGGCGGTGCCACCGCCCAACCTTTCGAGTGCTGGGCGATGCCATCATCGGACCTTTCGGGTGCTGGGCGGTGCCACCGCCTAGTCCGGCGGTACCATCGGCTAATCCTCGGGTTCTAGGTGGTGCCACCGCCTAGTTCGGCGGTTCTACCATCCGATCCTACGGGTCACTAGATGGGCTTCAAATCTGGCCCATACTAGGTAATATTGGGCCTAGTTGGCCCCTAACCAGGATATAGGATTATCTCTTAATCCTAACCCTAATTACATGCAAACTATGCAACTGAAAACATAGTCCTAAGTAAGTTTTCAACTAGCAAACGTCGAGTCTCCTTTCGGCGAGCTTTCCGGCGATCTTCCAGTGGACTTCCAATACACCCTCGGATTTCTTTCGGTAGACTCCCAACAGGCTCTTGATCTTGTGGTGAGTTCAGCGAGTAGCCGAGCCTTCTCGGTGATCTCCATGAACCTCTGACGATATCTTCGGCGGACTTCCAAAAACTCCGACAAGTCCCTGATTTCTTCTCGGTTAGTTCCGACAACATCTCCAATGAATCTTTGGACTCTCGAACACTCATCGAACTTGACTCCGGTAGACTTGCTTTATGTCTTCAAGCTATCGTAGTTAATCCTGCATATGTAAAACAAAAGTTCGATCTAGACAATTATTCCTAAGCAATTAATCAAGTTATCCGGCATGTTATTGGTCCCTCGACACTTCGTCTGATTCTTCGGCGCATCGTCCTCTCTTACGGCTTATTGCCCAATTGGCTAGTTGACTCCGCAACTCTGATATCCTTGGTGCAATACCCGCTCTTCTTGGCCTGATGCCCGAATCCATGGCCCGAAGCCTTCTATCAATACCTCGACCGATCCACCGGCCCGATGTCCAATCTTCTGACATGTTCCTCTAGCACAACATGATTTTCCTGCTTTAACTATCTCATCCTGATCGAAGCATCCTGCATCACTCAAAACGCATATTAAATTATAAACACATAGCAAGTGGTTTCATCATCATAATATAAGATTCAACAATCTCCCCCTTTTTGATGATGACAACCACTTGATGACGGAGTTAATCTTAATTCCCGGAGTTTAAACAAACTCTCCCTATCAATATGCCATATTGATAGAATCTTGAATTCAAGCTGAATTCAAGTCATTGCAAATATTCATCATGAATATTTACAATACATCATCATGCATAACATGATCAGACTTCTCCCCCTTTGTCATCAACAAAAGGAGAAGTGTCACTTTCTATGTGTTTGAGAGATATAAATTCAACTTATTGCATGAAAAACATAATATCAAGTATTTTGATATTATCACGTTAGAATTCAACTTATCATCATGCAATTTGGAAGCTTAAAAATTTAGCAAATGCTACATCATGCAAGCTAGCAAAAATTTAGCAAATGCTATATCACATTAGAATATGCAAGCTATCAAGTTTTAGATATGCAAGATAGTAAGATAGCAAGTCCTACTTCACAACATTTTACAATATTTTAGAACATGCAAGCTAGCAGTTTTGAGATGTTCAAAAAGCAACTCTTGCTTCTTGAAATATACAAGTTGTAAGCTACCAAATTTTGCTTCCTTTGCAATGTTTGAGTTTGCAATTTTGCTTCCATTGCAAAGTGCAAGTTTAGTATGTTTAGCATCTTTAGATAGCAACTGTTTGCTTCTCTTTAGACTACTAGCTAGTAATTTTTACGATATGCAAGTTTTACTACATACAAGCTAGCAAAAATTTTGAAAGCAAATGCAAGATAGCTTTCTTATGTAAGCTCATGATTCTTGCTTCTTATTGCAATATGCAAGTTACAAGTTTTGCTTCTTGAGATAGGCAAGATAGCACATTTGCTTGATATTACAAGATAGCATTTCTTGCTTTTGAGATGAGCAAGCTAATAAGTTTTGCCCCTTTTTGTGATGTGTATGTTTGTAATTTTTTGTTTCTCTTGTCTTGTGCAAGCTAGCTATCTCCCCCTTTGTCATTGTTAAAAAGAAGGAAAGACCATTTATGTCAATTATGACAAAGGTAAGTATCAATCTTATTCGTGCATCATTATATTTTCAAATTAAAACATGCACCTTTTTAAAAACCTTATATTTTATTCATGCACGATATTGAATAAATCAATCAACATTATGAGCATGTCATACATGATACTAAAATTTTTAACTATTTATCAACATTTTGATCATGATACCAACATTCATCATTTAGAGCATTCATGACACAAAGCATTAAATCAACATACATCATTTTAGCAACAACTCATTAAATCATGATTTACATTATATGTAATACATCACATCATAATTAAAAAGCATAAGTATTGCATGCATCATTGCAAATCATAAATGTTTCATATCATGATGGTATCAATTTTATCAAATTGTATCCTACCATGCATGTTCATAGCTTTTCATTTGTATGCATCAAAATAATATCAAGAGTATTTTATGCATAATACCAAATCATTATTTATAATTATATCAATATTCTAATCATTATTTCCATCTACACATCATGATAACAATAAATTTACACTATAGACAATCTCATGTTTTATCATTCAAGCTAGCGTATATTTTTGTAATTAGCAAGCCAACAATTTCCTTTTTCTTTTATAACAGTGTTTCAATCATATCAAGGCATTTGTATCATAGATACAAAGAAATCATATCATCAAAGATAAGACCATTTGAATACCAAAAGATATGATTTATTTCAACAGATCTCCTTTATTTTTATAAATGTCAAAAAGAAATGTAGGAGATCAAATGTTATAGTACCTTGATTCTTGCATAAGAAGTCTTAAGTTATAAATTTCGAAAAATCATGATAAGTCTTATTCAAATTCAAATCATCAAATCAAAATCAATTTCAAGAGATTCATATAAAGAAAAACATAGATAGATTTTTTAATCTCGCAATTCTTTATGAATCATAAAAATTATAATTCCAAAAAACTCATGATTCATTTTGGAAATTTTCTTCTTTAGTAAACAATAAGAAGAAACATGGGAGTTCAAAGAACAAGATCTTAATTCACAATAAAATTTCATGTATCGAATATTGAGAAATCAAGATGATGATTCATAAAGAATATCACAAGTTACATTCAAGAGAAAATTTATCATTCATTTTCAAATCATTCAATTTGTCAAATCAATATTTCTTGGGTATGCATGATATCAAAACATGGTTTCAAATCTTCGACATATAACATGCATGAATTCAAAAATCGAAAGGAGAAGGGAAGAATTCAAAGGTACAAAGATTTCAACCATCTCATAAACAAATGAAGGATCAAGTCATGAATCCAAAATTCCATGAATCATTTCGACAAATCTCCCTTTAAATAATCAAAAAGATCATCAAAGGAAATCTCATATTATTCCAAAAAATCAAGATCATGATTTTGATAAAACTCATTTCGAATTCAAATTATCAAAATCATTTTTATGGTTCACAAAATTCATAACATAAGTAGATTCATGATTTCATTGATAATAGATTTTTCCTTTTATTTTATAGTGTTTCATTTTAAGTGATTGATTTCATGTTAACATGCTTTTCAAACATGCATCAACGTTTAGGATCAAAAAATGAATTTCGTCATAAAACCATCAAGACCAATAAATTACAAAAATCATTATGTAATACTTTAAAATCTCATGCATAAAGTTATCAATAATGGTATCAAAATTTCAATATTTTCATTCCATCATTTTGCATTGGTTTCATTCAACATAATTTTGAATAATTCTTATAGATAACTAAAACTTCTTTAATTTTAATTTATGTGATTGACTTTATATTAGCATGCTCAAATTTTGTTCTTAAGTCAAAACCATACGTCATGTTTGACTACCAAAGACAAGGTTCGAAAAAAAGATCATCAAGCCTTCTATTCAAAAGTCATGCATCATTATTAAGCATGATATTAAACTTCTCAATATTTTCATTAAGACATCAAGCATGGTTTCAATCAAAATTGCAAATCATCAAAATACATATTCTTACTTCTCAAGCACATACTTAAGATTTATATTTAACATTTTATTACATTTTCATTTTTAAACATTAAATTATTAAATATGTAATTTTTAAGAAAATTAATCCTAAACAAAATTAAAAATAACTCATGAAAAGAATTATGTAATTTTGAAATAAATTAGGGGGATTTCGATTACCTCATCGTTGAAAGCGGTTAAGGCGTAGTTTGCCACCTCGCTTTTCTTGATTTTCTCCTCATCTTCGGAGGAGCTCGATTCATCCCAATTTGTGTTCTTCTTCTTGCGTTCAAGCAAGTAGTTCCGTTCTTTTTGCTTTTTAATTTTTGTTTTATTTGTAGTTTAAGTTCACCATCACTTGAGCTTATGCTCGAGTGGTCTTCATGTGTTCTATGTCCCAAATCCTTCCTATCCTTTGGAAAGTTGTTCTCGAGTTCCCTTTTTATCACATTGTTCATTTCGTAGGTCATTAGAGACCCAATTAGTTCTTCGAGTGGAAATGTTTTAAGATCCTTGGCCTCTAGAATGGCCGTAACTTTTGGATCCCAACTCTCTGGAAGGGATCTTAGAATATTAATTACTAATTCAAAGTTAGAAAAATCTTTACCAAGAGCTTTCAGTCTATTGATGATATCCGTGAAACAGGTGTACATGTCTCTGATAGACTCACTTGGTTTCATCTGGAAAAGTTCATAAGAATGCACAAGAATGTTGATTTTGGACTCTTTCACTCGGCTAGTGCTTTTCATGAGTGACCTCAAGAGTTCTCCAAATATCAAAAGCTGAATCACAATTCGAAACGTGATTAAATTCATTTTTCTCAAGTGCACAATATAAGGCATTTATAGCCTTTGCGTTTAAAGCAAAAAACTTTCTTGTCCAATTCATCCCATTCGCTCATCGGAAGAGAAGATTTTTGAAATCCATTTTCAACAATATTCCAAAGCTCGAGATTCAATGAAAGTAAGAAAACTCTCATTCGAGTTTTCCAATAAGTGTAGTCTGTCCCATTGAAAAAGAGAAGACAAATGAGCGAGTGACCCTCTTGAAAGTCGTAAAGAGCCATTTCTATTTAGGTGTTAAACCAAAGTAGAAAACCATGGCTCTGATACCAATTATTAGGATTGGAGCGGCACTAAGAGGGGGGGGGGGGGGTGACTTAGTGCAGCGGATTAAAATTCGTAAGTTTGAAAATAATTTCATAAATGCATAGAGATTTTGATTCGACAATGATTGACTTGGTAAAAGTAGCTCGAGTAAAGTGAAAAGATAAAACCCAAAAGCTTGCTGCTATGTAAATAACGGTTTAAGAAAGGTAAACACTCACACATTTAAAGAACACACCAATTTAAAGTGGTTCGAACAAAATGACCTACATCTACTTGCGAAGCCTTCTTCGATGAGGCTCCCAACTTCCACTAGCAAATCACTTTGAAGGGGAAAGACAAATAGCCCCCTGACAACCTTTTACAAGTGGTTCACACTCTTACAAATTTTCAATGAAAAAGAAGGAGGTGAACACTCAAGCAATTGAAAACAAGGCTTGCCAAAAACTTTACAAAGGCTTTTGTCTCAATCTAATGCTCCTCAAAAAGTTGTAATCTCAGCTGAGAATTGAGGGGTATTTATAGGCCCTAAGAGGATTCAAATTTGAGCTCCAAATTTGAATTCTTTTGGATTCCCGAAGCCGGCTGTGCCACCACCCGACCTTTCGGGTGCTGGGCGGTGCCACTGCCCAGTCTGGCGGTGCCATTACCAGACCTCTCGGGTGCTGGGCAATGCCACTATCCAGTCCGGCGGTACCATCGCCCAATCCTCGAGTTCTGGGCGGTGCCACCGCCCAGTTCGGTGGTTCCATCGCCCGGTCCTATGGGTCACTAGATGGGCTTCAAATCTAGCCCAAACTAGGTAATATCAGGTCCAGTTGGCCCCTAACCAGAATATAAGATTATCCCTTAATCCTAACCCTAATTACATGCAAACTACGCAACTGAAAACATAGTCCTAAGCAAGTTTTCAACCAGCAAACATCGAGTCTCCTTCCGGTGAGCTTTTCGGTGATCTTCTAGTGGACTTTCGATACACCCTCGGATTTCTTTCGGTGGACTCCCAACAGGCTCCCGATCTTGTGGCGAGTTCAGCGAGTAGCTGAGCCTTCTCGGTGATCTCTGTGAACCTCCGACGATCTCTTTAGTGGACTTTCGAAAACTTCGACAAATCCCCGATTTCTTCTCGGTTGGTTCCGGCAGCATCTCCGACGAATCTTCGGACTCTCGAACACCCATCGAACTTGACTCTGATAGACTTGCTTTATGTCTTCAAGCTATCGTAGTTAATCCTACACATGTAAAACAAAAGTTCGATCTAAACAATTACTCCTAAGCAATTAATCAAGTTGTCTGGCATGTCATTGGTCCCTCGATGCTTCGTCCGATTCTTCGGTGCATCATCCTCTCTTACGGCCTATTGCCCAATTGGCCAGTTCACTCCGCAACTCCGATATCCTTGGCACAACACCCACTCTTCTTGGCCCGATGCCCGAATCCATAGCCCGAAGCCTTCTGTCGATACCTCGACCGATCCACCGGCCCGATGTCCAATCTTCTGACATGTTCCTCCGGCACAACATGATTTTCCTGCTTTAATTGTCTCATCCTCATCTAAGCATCCTACATCACTCAAAATGCAGATTAAATCATAAACACATATCAAGTGGTTTCATCATCAAAATACGAGATTCAATAGGTACCACTTGTTGAATCTTAAATTTTGATAATGAAATCAATTGATGAGTTTACGATCTAATCCATGTTTTGAAAAAAGTGATGTAGGCCTAACCATGATCATGAAAAGGCAAAATAATTGAAATAAGAAGAATTAGATGTTGGGCTAGAGTCAAAAAATGGGCATCGGATCAGAAGAATCGGATGTTGCGCCAAGATCAAATGTTGTGGGAATCAACATACTAATGGATCGGGCGATACACCGAAGGTTCGGATGATGCGCTGAAAGTTCACTGGGAGTTTGGATGAACAAATGATGTGTCGAACAACATACTGAAGGTTTGCAGTAAGGTAAACAGGAAGAATAAATGCAAACCAGTGAGCACCGCAATTTTAGAGTGGTTCGGTCAATCTTGACCTACATCCACTTTTGACTTCCTCCTCCGACGAGGTCACCAACATCCACTAGAGGCCTTCCTTCAATAGGTGAAGGCCAACCACCCTTTTGCAATTTCACTCCTTTTGACGGGCTTAGGAGACAATCCTTACAGAATTTTCACTCCTCTCTTAAATGATCAAAACTTGGAAGAAAAGAGGGAGGAGAACTTTTGACCTTTACAACACTTTTAAGCTCTAAAATCACAGAGTAAGATCAAGTTTTCGGTTGCCCTTTCATGCAGAAAGGGTGGGGTTTATATAAGCCCCAATCAGTTTGAATTTAGAGCTGAAAAGTGTCATCTCCTAGTTTTTTGGGGTCCTAGCAGTACTACCGCTATAACTGGGCGGTACTACTGCCTATTATCTGTCACTGAGCGGCACTACCACTCAGTCTGGGCGGTACTATTGCCTGACATCATTCGGAGATCGAGCTCAGGCAATACCACTGCCTAATAGGGGTGGTACTATCCTGGCAGTAATAACTACCGGCGGTACTACCGTTGGCAGTAATAATTGCCGGCGGTACCATCGCCTGACAGGGGCGGTACTACCGCCCAGAATTCCTAGGAGACCAAGTCTCTTGGGCGGTGTCACCGCTAGCCCTAGCGGTGGCACTGCCGGCTAGGAATTCTGGGTCCGTATGGGCTGATCCATTCGGCCCAATTTAGGTTTGTCAAGGGCCCAATTGCCCCCTGATTAAGTTAATGGGATCACCTCTCATTCCTAACTTAATCTACATGCTAACTATGATATTTAGGATATTAATACTGTAACTTGCTCCGGTGCGTCAATCGCTTCTTCCGACGAACTTCTGACGAACATCCAACGAACCCTCGGCGATGCTCCGGCGGACTTCCGGCAAACTCCTGGACTTGCGATGATCCACTTGGCGAGTTCTGATGAGCTTCTTTGGCAAGCTCCTATTGAATCTTGGATTTTGATGATGAAATCAATTGATAAATTATTTGACCTAATATATGCGTTGAGATAAGTGCGCAGGCTTAACTATGATAGTGATAAGGCGTAAAGCAGATGATGGGCCGGAGTCAAAGATTCGGACTATATATCGAGAGCTCGCTTGAAGATCGCCGAGAGCTCGTCGAAAGATCGCCGAGAGTTCGTTGGAAGATCGTTGAGAGTTCATCGGGAATTCACTAGAAGACTCGTCAAGAAGTTCGCCAAAGGATCGTTGAGAGAAAGATCGACATATCGGACTAATTGCTTGCCTTAATTATAGTTAAAATCGTAAATCAAGTTAGGATTGGGTGGGGATCCCACTAACTCAGTTAGGGGCCTACTGGGCCCTTCATAGGGCTGAATTGGGCTGGATTGGACAGCCCATTCGGCATCTAAATTCATGGCCGGCGGTGGCACTGCTTGGTGACCCAATCTCCCAGGTAGTCTGGGCGATGGTACCGCCCAGACTAGGCAGTGGTACCGCTGGCAATCAATGCTGCTAGCGGTGGTACCACCCCTGTCAGGTGGTGGTACTACTAGAGCTCGATCTCCGAGCTCTGTCAAGCGGTGGTATTGCCCATTAATAATGGTAGTACCACCAGCATATCGAAATCCATGGATTTGAATTTTTTGGCTCCAACTTTTAAAGCCATTGGGGCCTATAAATACCCTATCCTTTTTTGCATGAAGGGTAACAAAGAGCTATCATATGTGTGAAAAATTCTAAGTGTTTGAGGTGTGAAAAGTGTTGTAAAAGTGAGAAGAGTTCTCCTCCTCCCTCTCTTAGCCTTGTAACCATCCAAGAAAGAGGAGTGAAACTTTGAAGGGTTATCTCCTAAACTCGGCAAAAGGAGAAAGTGTTGTAAAAGGTGGTTGGTCTTCGCCTATTGAAGGAAGGCCTTTAGTGGACGTCGATGATCTCGACGGAGGAGGAATCTGAAGTGGACGTAGGACTCATTGATCGAACCACTCTAAATTCTGGTTTGTTTTTCATTTTGTACAATTTACTTTACTACAAATCTCCTTACATTCTTACGAAAGTTTTAAGTTCAACATCTTTCCGAAACGATTTGAATCGAGATGAACTTTCTACGAAATTGAAGAATTTTCCGCTGCACTAATTCACCCCCCCCTCTTAGTGCCGCTCTTGATCCTAACAATTGGCATCAGAGCGAGGTTCACTCTCATTTGGTTTAAACCCTAAGAGAGATGACATTTACCGACAACCAAGAGGGTCATTCAATTACATGTCCGCCTATGTTCAATAGGACGGATTACACATATTGGAAGAGGATCTTCCTAATTTCAACAGATTTTGAATTATGAAATATTATTGAAAATGGGTTTCAAAAGTTTTCTCTTCTAGTGAATGATTAGAATGAGTTAGAGAAGAAGACTTTCACTTTAAACGCCAAAGCTATGAATGCCTTGTTTTGTGCTTTAGATAAAAACGAGTTCAATCGTGTGTCTATTTGTGAAACCGCTTTTGATATTTGTCACATACTCGAAATGACTCATGAAGGCACTAGTAGAGTGAAGGAGTCGAAAATTAAACTTTTAGTGCATACTTATGAGTTGTTTCGGATGAAACCGAGTGAGACCATTGGAGACATATATACCCGATTTACGGATGTCATCAATGGTCTAAAAAGACTTGGTAAAGGTTTCTCAGATTTTGAACTTGTTAATAAAAGTCTAAGATCCCTTCCAAATAGTTGGGTCCCTAAAGTCACGGTCATTCAAGAGGCTAAAGATTTAAATAAGTTTCCTCTTGAAGAACTAATCGGGCCACTAATGACCTATGAAATGACTTGTAATGCTCATAAAGAGCTTGAAAACAACCTTCCAAAGAACACGAAGGATATGAAACTAAGAACTCAAGAAGATCACTTGAATGAAAATTCAAGTGATGAGGACTTTGATGAAGACTTGGCACTCTTGACAAGAAAGTTTAAAAAATTCATAAAAATAAACATATTTAAAAATGATACAAAAAATAAATTTGAACCTAAGAAAAAATAAGTGATATGCTATGAATGCAAAAAGCCAGGATACCTCAAGAGTAAATGTCCCCAAGCAAAGAAGAAGCAACCGAAGAAGAAAAAGACTCTTAAAGCAACTTGGGACGACTCAAGTGCATCCGAAGAAGAGGAGCCAACCAACACCGAGCAAGTTGCTCACTATGTGCTAATGACTATTAGAGATGAGGTGAGTAGTTCCTTTGATGCAAATTTATCCTTTAATGAACTATTAAATGCGTTTCATAATTTATTTGATGAATGAAAATTAACTAGTAAAAAATATAAATTTATGAAAAAAGAGCATGCTTCTCTTGTCAGTGATTTCGATAGATTAAAAGTTGAGCACAATGATAGTTTAGCTCCATGTACGAAATGTGATGAACTAGAAATACTTCTAAAGGAAAACTTACTACTTAAAGAAACCTTAGAAAAATTTAAGGTTGGTAGCAAGTCCTTGAACATGATCCTTGCCAACAAGGGTCAAGTTCATAGAAAAGGTAGAATCGGATTTGTGTTGGCTCTCACCAAAATCCAACCACCTTTGTTAAAGGCCCCTACTTTGTATGTTTCACCCCGAAATAAATGTAACTTTTGTTACAAATTTGGACATGTAGCTTATCATTGTCCATTTAAGAAATGTAGTCCACACAAAATGATTTGGGTTCCTAAAGGAACCGTAAAGAACTCCATGCAAAATGATGAGTTAAGCCAATTGATTTTTTAGGCACCCAAGGTCAAATGGGTACCAAAAAATCATCCTTTTTTATAGAAATGGTTACCATCATAAGCTAGGAGCAAGAGATGGTACATTAATAGTGGATGATTAAGGCATATGACTAGAGATTCATATCAATTCTTTAAGCTCACTAGCCTAAACGAAGGATATGTCACCTTTAGAGACAACAACAAGGGTAAAATCATTGGCAAATGAACCATAGGTAACACATCCAACTTTTTTATTGACGATGTGTTGTTAGTTAATGGCTTAAAGCATAACCTGTTCAGCATTAGTTAATTATGTGATAAAGGATATATTGTTAGAATTGAATCGAATGCTTGTATTATTGAAAAACTATACGAAAACACATCTATGATTGCCCTAAATCAAAATAATGTATACATTATCAACATTGATGATCTTTGTAATGAAATGTATCTTTTGGTTTTAAATGATGATGCTTGGCTTTGGCATAGGAGATTAGGTCATGCTAGCATGAAACTAATCTCTCAAATCTCATCTAAAGAACTTGTAAGAGGATACAACCGTGATTTTCAAGAATTTTATGAATCTAATGGATACAACCATAATTTCGCTATTCCAAGAAATCCTCAACAAAATGGAGTAGTAGAAACTAAAAATAGAAACTTACAAGAAATGGCTACAACCATGTTAAACGAACATAGCCTACCCAAATATTTTTGGGCCGAAGCCATAAATACGGTATGCTATGTTATGAATAGGGTTCTAATAAGACCATTGCTTTCAAAAACTCCTTATGAGTTGTGGAACAATAAGAAACCCAACATTTCATATTTTAAAGTTTTCAAATATAAATGCTTTATCTTGAATGAAAAAGATGCCTTAGGTAAATTTGATGCAAAATCCGATGAAGAAAATTTTCTTGGCTATTCTTCTATTTCTAAGGCTTTTTATATCTTTAACAAAAGAACTTTAATTATAGAAGAGTCTATTCATGTGGTTTTTAATGAAGTTTCTGTAACTAAGAAAAATTATTTTGATGATGATCTTAACTTTGATGCTTTAAATTTAAATAAAACCCTCTCTCCATCTAGCAACTTGGATGCATCTTCTTTCGAAACATCCTTACCTAAGGAATGGAAGTATGTAGATGCTCATCCCGAGGAGCTAATCATAGGACACACATCTAAAGGGGTTCAAACTCGTTCTTCTCTTAAGAGTTTTTGTGTCAAAACCGCTTTTCTCTCCCAAATTGAACCTAATGAATTGACAAGGCCTTGAAAGATGATTCATGAGTTATCGCAATGTAAGAAGAGTTGAATCAATTTGAGAGAAATGAGGCATGGAAGCTTGTTCTAAGGCCAAATGACCATTTAGTTATTGGTACTAAATGGGTCTTTAGAAACAAGCAAGATGAATTTGGTATTGTAGTTAAAAACAAGGCTAAATTAGTGGCCAAAGGTTTCAACCAAGAAGAAGGTATCAATTATGAAGAAACCTTCGTTCCTATGGCATAATTAGAAGCTATAAGGATGCTCCTTACCTATGCTAGTAGTAATAATTTTAAGTTATTTCAAATGGATGTTAAAAGTGCTTTTCTTAATGGCTTTATTTCTGAAGAAGTTTATGTTGAATAACCCCCCAGATTTGAGAATGATAAGTTCTCTAATCATGTGTGTAAATTGACTAAAGACCTATATGGTTTAAAACAAGCCCCAAGGGCTTGGTATGAGAGACTTAGCTCTTTTCTTATTCAAAATAATTTCTATAAAGGCAAGGTTGATACTACATTGTTTATCAAAAATTTTAAAAATAATTTTCTTATTGTTCAAATTTATATTTATGACATTATTTTTGGCTCTACAAATGAATCCTTATATGAATCGTTTGCCAAAAGCATGAGTCTAGAGTTTAAAATGAGCCTAATAGGGGAACTAACCTTCTTTTTAGGCTTACAAATCAAACAACTTAAGGATTGTATTTTTATTAGTCAAATAAAATATGCATTAGACTTGCTAAAATGATTTAATATGGATAGTTCAAAGGCTATCAATACTCGTATGAGTACCTTCACTAAGTTAGACATTGATGAAGGTGGAGAAAGCTTTGATCAAAAAGCCTATAGGGGTATGATAGGTAGTTTATTATACCTCACCGCAACTAGACCGGATATCATGTTTAGTGTAAGACTTTGTGCTAGATTTTAATCTAACCCCAAGCAATCTCATTTAAAAGCTGTCAAAAGGATTTTTAGATACCTAAAAGGAACTCCTAAATTAGGATTATGGTATCCAAAATCTAAAAATTTTGAATTGCTTAGTTATGTCGATGCTGATTTTGCTGGGTACCGAAGAAGATAAAAAGAGCACATCTGAAACGTGTCAATTTTTAGGACACACACTTGCCTCTTGGTCCTCCAAGAAACAAAACTCGGTTGCACTATTCACAATCGAAGCCAAATACATTGCGGCTAGTGTATGTTGTGCACAAGTTGTATGGATGAAAAATACATTAGAAGATTATACAATTTATCTTAAGAATATTCCTATAAAATATGACAATACAAGTGCAATATGCTTAACAAAAATTCCTATTCAACACTCTAGAACTAAACACATTAACATTAGGTATCACTTTATATGAGATCTTGTTAATAATCATGATATAATCTTAGAGTTTATTGATACAAAACATCAATTAGCCAATATCTTTATAAAGCCCTTAAATAAAGAACAATTTGATTTCATTAGAAGGGAATTAGGGATGTTAAATAGTCTGAATACATAAATTTGTTAAATTTCATTTTCGGACTTTCTTGATTCATGATCACTCACTTGAATCATGAACTGCACAATTAGTCATATGAATCTTAACATACGCATTTTGTTGACGATGATTTCGTACAAATTTTTATATGATGAATTATGAATTTTGGTACAAATCTCTTATGATGCGAAGTTTACGTACTAATGTGTATGTAAATAAGTGTGTATACTTCACAAATGCGAGTAGTGCTCACTACCTGTAGGCGGTGGCAACGCCCAGCTAGCGATAGCACCGCTAGTTGTCATGGGTGGTAGGTGGTAGCACCGCCTAGTCGGCGGTAGCACCGCTAGTTGAAATGGGTTGTAGGCGGTAGCACCGCCCAACTAACGGTGCCACTACCCGCAACTGCCCTATATAAAGAACAAGTTAGGGCCAGCGGTAGAACCGACCCCAACTCATTCCACTATTAGGATCGGGGTCGGCACTAAGAGGAGGGGTGAATTAGTGCAACGGTAAAAAATACGTCTTCAAAAACTTTCATACGATTAAAACCGTTTCCAATGTAAAATTGTTTCGTAAAGGTAATACTTTGAAAGGGTACATAAGAGAGTAGTGGATGTAAAGAGGTTTGCAATTAAATTAAATTGCTCAAAGAAATATAAACCAGATTTTAGAGTGGTTCGGTCATCGTGACCGACATCCACTTCACCGATTCCTCTTCCGTCAAGGCCACCGGCATCCACTATCGGTCTTCCTTCAATAGGTGAAGACTGACCACCTTTTACACCCCTCTTCTCCTTTTCATGGGTTTAGGAGACAACCCATACAAGCACTCACACTCCTCTTACAGAATTCTAAACGAGTGAAGGAGGGAATTTCTAAAGAGATTGCAGCAGCGTTTTCTCACTTTTGAATACTCTATGCTTATGTCTTTTAACCAGGAATGAGAGGGGTATTTATAGGCTTCAAGTTGATTCAAACTTGGAGCCTAAATACATCTCATCCCTGGCTTCCTGGGCATGGGCGATACCACCGCCTGCGTTGGGCGGTACCACCGCTAGTGTCAGTCTGACATTGGGCGGTACCACCACCTGGTAGGCTGTGCTGGGTGGTACCACCACCCAGACTAGCGGTGCCACCGCTTGGCACCCTACCGGGGATGGTACAACCACCCAGATTGGCGGTACCACCGCCTGATAAAGTCTCGGAGACTGTGCTACGACGGTGTCACCTCTTGGGGCATTGTTTGGGTCTTTTATTGGCCAAACACAGTCCTTACATGGGCCTAGCTGGCCTCTAATTGGGTTGGCCTAAATCCAAACCCAATTATGTGCTAACTACGATTCCTACGACATTTGCTAAGCTAAATAAGTTCCTAAGTCTTGTTTCTTCCGACGAGCATCCGTCAATCTTCCGACGAACTTTCGACGATCTCTCGGCAATGTTCCGGCGGACTCCCGGCAAGCTCCTGGACTTCATGATGATCTTCTTAGCACGTTTCGATGAGCTTCTTTGGCAAGCTCCGACACTTCTTGGCTGGTTCCGCTAGAACTTCCGACGAACGTCCGGACTTTCGACGAACTCTCGAACTCCCAACGAAATTGCATCCTGGACTTCGGAACTTCATTTTGCTTCATGTCTTGCTATCGTAGTTAATCATGTATATATAAAAACATACTTAGATCTAGACAATTAATACTAAGCATTAATCATGTTGTCCAGCATGTCATTGGTCTCTCGACGCTTCGTCCGATTCTTCGGTGCATCGTCCTCTCTTGCAGCCTATTGCGCAATCGGTCAGTTGACTCCGCAACTCCAATATCCTTGGCGCAATATCCACTCTTCTTGGCCCGATGCCTGAATCCATGGCCCGAAGCCTTCTGTCGATACGTCGACCGATCCTCTGTCCCGACGTCCAATCTTTTGACATATTTTCTTCCGGCACAACATGATTCTTCCTGCTTTAATTGTCTCATCCTAATCGAAGCAACCTGCGTCACTAAAAATGTAGATTAAATCATAAACACTTATCAATTGGTTTCATCATCAAAATCCGATATTCAACATCTACAACTTTCCTAAGTGCCCCAAAACTTCTTGAATCTCTTGCTCTCCCTCTAGCAACTCAAAAATTTCCCCACTTTCTGCTAAATCAAGGATCAATCTCCAACATCCTCTTGGAAATCTAAAGAAAGAAAAACTACTAAGGTAATCACTAAACCAATTTAATTTCCACTTTGTATAACCTATTTTTGTCACTTGTTTATCTTCATAACTGTAGTCTCCATGAGTTCTAGAAGATCCTCTAGGGACAAAGGGAAGAGGAAATTAGAGGAAAATTATGACTCCCTACTTTTCGATTCTAATCAACATGCCCTTAAATTTTCATCCATAGAGTCTAGGAATGTTCATAGGGGTAAATATGTTGATTTAGAGGAATTAAGTGATTTAGAACCCAGTCAATGGTTTGCTAATCTAGACATTCTCCCAATCCTTCAAATAAGTGAACCCATCTACCCTAGGCTTGTTAGGCTATTTAACAACAATTTACATGTAGATGAAAATGAAAGGGTATCTACTTATCTCTTAGGACATCATATACCCATTTTGGATAGCATGATTTGCAGCCTCATAGGAATTGTGGAGCAAAAAAAATGTTATTATTTTAGAGGACAATGGGATGAAGAATTAGTTGGGACTACTTATACTGATGCCTTAGGAACAATTTTTGGTAATCATAACTTATCTATTCTTCCTAAAAGCTGTGAATATTTATTACCTTTCAACACCAAAATACTTCATCACATCTTGATAAGCATTATAATTCCAAAACAATATCATCATGATGAAGTTAACCAAATGAAAATAGGAACAATGTATATGAAAGGACATGAAATTTGTTTTGGCTACCTAATTCAACAAAATATGATTGAACTATCGAAAAAGGATATGATGCTTCCATATGGTAGCCTGATTAGAAGACTAATCCATGCTTACGACATAGCTTTTCCCACCTGATGAAGAAGTTATGAAACTAGATAGATTTAATGTCATAAATAGAAACCTACTTCGATGGTTGAGATGTATATTTAGAAATTGGATATGGATTAGACTGCCTAGAAGGACTGATCCTCCCTAACCTAAAACACCAATTTTTAGGGTTAATCAATCTCCTCTAACTGGTCCCTTTGAGGCAACACCTCCAACAAAGCAAGCACCTCCCTCATCTATCGACGACATAGGGACTTGAATGGATTGATTTAAACAACATCAAGATCGACTTGAACAACACAAAGATCAAATTTTAACTAAGTTGCAGCAGATTCATCAACAACTCAATACTTTGTTTAGACATTTTGACTTGCCACCACATAAATAGTTGTGTATATCTGTTAGGACCCTTTTTCTGAGCTTTTGAATAATGTTTATTTAGTCTGTTTAGTCTAGTTATTTATTGAGTCGGTTTGGTTCAGTTAGAGTCAAGTAGAGGTTTATTTAATATTTATTTATTATTAGAGTTCAAGTCCTGATGGACTCTAGGTGGAACTCTATAAATAGGGATCTCGAAGTGATCAAGGAGGGCCGATCCCCTCGAAGCGATCAAGGAGGGCCGATCCCCTCGAAGTGATCAAGGAGGGCCGATCCCCTCGAAGCGATCAAAGAGGCCGATCCCCTCGAAGCGATCATTATCATCCCCATTTCTCCCTTTTCTTCCACGATAAGATTTTAGGGTCTTATCATTTGGTATCAGAGTCTACGATAAGACTTTAGGGTCTTATCATTTGGTATCAGAGCCTACGATAAGACTTTAGGGTCTTATCATTTGGTATCAAAGCAGTGATCCTTGACGTTCTCGTTGCAACGAAGCTATCAAAAAAAAAAAAAAAAATGAAAGAAAAAAGAAAAGAAAAACACGAGAGGAAGAAGAAGCCGCAGCCACCCCGTCCCCTACTTCCGGCCAGTCCACCCGCCGCTACTGTTCTCCGGCCAGCGCCCACCATCGGCTCGCTTCCCGGCCGGCGACCACCGCCGCCGCTGTTCCCCGGCCAGGAGACGACGTTACCAGCGTCCATCCCAGCCCTACTGCCGCCGCCCACCTCCCCTTGCGTCGCAGCCCAGCCGCTCGACCTCTCCTCCTCGGCGATCGTTGGTGATGCTGCTCCCAGGCGCGCCACCACCGCTGCCTCCCAACCGCAACCCTAGCCATGCCCCCCCCTTGGGTCGCAGCCCCTCGTTGCAACGGTTGCAGAAACAGAGTTCCTCTGTTGCCGCAGCCCCTCGTCGATCGCAGCCGCGCCTCCACCAGCCGCGCCGCCTCCAGCACTCCTCTTTCCCTCCAGCGCCGTCACCGCCCAGCCGACTCATCACCGCTGCGGGCCACCATGCGACGACCGCCGCATGCCTCCCAACAGCCGATCCTCCTTGCTCTGCGTCCTTAGTGCCAGAAACAGGGTAACTCACCGGTTTCCCTTGTTCCCAACCGTGACACCGCCGACTCCTCCTTCTCCACCGCTGCCGTTGCTTCTTAGCCGCACGATCACCGCCGCACCGCCGTTGCCAGCATCGCTAGCGGCTCCGACTGTGGTGCGATAGAAACAGAGCACCCTGTTTCCCATCTCCAGCATCGCAACTTCCTGGCCAGCGACGACGCTCGCTGCCTTTTTCTCCACCGCCAACGCTGCGCTCCGGCCAGCGACCACCGCTGCTGCCAGCCACCGCAGCCTTCTCCTCACTTCTCCTCAACCGCACGTGATCCTTCCGGCCAACTCCTTCGGTGGTGCCACAAAAACAAGTACGCTGCCTTGCCTCAACCCCAGCTGCAGCCACATCAACGCAGTTGCCTTCCAACCCCGGCGCTCTCACCCCACGCAGTGATAGAAACAGGGCAGCTACTCTTCCTCCAACACAGCGACCGCAGTACTGCCCTTGGCATCCACCTCCTCGGTAACTTCGCATCTACAATGTTGATGCCCTTGTCCGACACCAAAAACAGGAGTTGAGATTACAGATTTGCAGTCTTACGCAATGGCCACCGATAACTCAGTGAAAGCACAAATGGAAGCATTGGAAATTAGAATTGAGAACCGGTTACAAGAAGTACTTAATGATTTCAAAAAGGACTTACTAGGGAGCCTTAGTAAATTTCAACAAGGTGGGAGCTCAAGTACTATGTTGCACAGATATGAAAATACAGGAAAAGGGCCCCAAGATTATGACATAAATTACTCACACATGAAGATGGAATTTTCGAGATGGAAAGATGGAGATCCGACCAATTGGATCTCTAAGATAGAAAATTTTTTCCATCTTTACAGAACCCTAGAAGAATCCAAGGTAGAAGTGGCCTCAATCCAACTCGAGGGAGATGCACTCCAGTGGTACGATTGGTATGAAACTTTCCACGGAGTTCCTTCGTGGGTGCAGTTCAAAAGAGGGCTTCTTGTTCGCTTTGGCCCATCCGAATATGAGAATGTTGATTGCCAGCTCGCCAAAATTCGTCAGACTTCTACAATGTTAGAATGTCAGAGTAGGTTTGAAAGATTGTCAAATCAAGCTAGAGATTGGTCAGACCGACAACTTCTGGATACATTTATTGAAGGGCTTATTCCAGAGATCCAGTGTGAAGTTAAGGCTCGTCAACCCCGCACTATGATAGCTGCGATCTCATTTGCACATCTATATGAGAAAAAAATTAGCAAGGAAAGATCAGCAAGGGGTTTGTACTATAATGAAAAATGGAGTATGGAGCACCAATGTAAACAAGGGCAACATCTGATGATTGAGCCAATTAGAGAGGAACCAAAAGCAGAGGAGTTGGACTCCGATTATGAAGGTATGGAAACTGATGAAGATATTGAAGCCATCACACATACAGTGTATGCATTGGCTGGCTATGCTAACCCACAAACTATAAAAATCGGAGGAACTTTGAAGCATCAACCTATCACTATTTTGATTGATACAGATAGCACTAATAATTTTATGGACAGGAAAGTTGCAGCCCAATTAGCCCACCACATTGAAGGCTATGATATATTCGAAGCTGATGAACGGATCTTAACTTATGATAGCAAAGGCCAGGAATTTCTTACAACGATTACTACACTGAAAGATCGACCTATTGCTTACACTGTCAAAAAGTGGAGATCATACTTACTTGATCAACGGGTTGTGATGCGTTGCAGATAGTCTATAGCTAGTGCTGAAAGAGAAGCTCCCCGAGATTGATGTTGCTCAGCCTTGAGGACAAGACTGATTTGAAGAGGGAGGAACTGTTAGGACCCTTTTTCTGAGCTTTTGAATAATGTTTATTGAGTCTGTTTAGTCCAGTTGTTTATTGAGTCGGTTTGGTTCAGTTAGAGTCAAGTAGAGGTTTATTTAATATTTATTTATTATTAGAGTTCAAGTCCTGATGGACTCTGGGTGGAACTCTATAAATAGGGATGTAACTACTTCTTTTCAGTAATCTATGAAAAATACTATTTTTGTCTTGTCACAAACCCTAGGAGGCCGATCCCCTCGAAGCGATCAAGGAGGGCCGATCCCCTCGAAGAGATCAAGGAGGGTCGATCCCCTCGAAGTGATCAAGGAGGTCGATCCCCTCGAAGCGATCATTATCATCCTCATTTCTCCCATTTCTTCCACGAGAAGACTTTAGGGTCTTATCATTTGGTATCAGAGCATACGATAAGACTTTAGGGTCTTATCATTTAGTATCAGAGCCTACGATAAGACTTTAGGGTCTTATCATTTGGTATCAGAGCCTACGATAAGACTTTAGGGTCTTATCAATATCTTTTTGCTGATGACAAAGGGGAAGAAGTGGACGAAATCCCTCTCCGTTATTCTACTTACTTTGATGTTGTAATCCTATGTTGTTTACCTTGATGTTATAAACTTAAAATGCTATTTACTTTGATGTTGAAATTCTGTGTTTTGATGCTAAAAATTTCTATGATGTTGTGATCTCTTTAAATGATGAGCATGTTATCATACAATGATGCAATATTGTGCTTACTTTGATGCTGAAAATTTCTATGATGTTATGATCTCTTTAAATGATGAGCCTGCTATCATATAATGATGCAATATTGTGCTTACTTTGATGCTGAAAATTTTTATGATGATTATGATCTCTATTGAATATTGAATCATATATGATGCAATATCGGATTCATAACTTTTGAGTGCTACAATGCACTAATGATATTACCTTATACAAGTAGTGATGAAAGACTATACCGAAATATTTTATCATGCATGAAGTGATTATGCATTTAAAAATCTTGATGACTTGAAATTATGATGATGCATAATATTTCTAATTTCGACCAAAGCTTGAATTAAAGGTTGTGAATTTAAGTTTATATTTTCTCAAGTATGGCATATAGATAGGGGGAGTTAAGATTAACTCCTTCACCAATTGGTTATCATCATCAAAAAGGGAGAGATTATTGAATCTCGGATTTTGATGATAAAATCAATTAGTAAATTATTTGACCTAATCTATGTGTTGAGATAAGTGCGTAGGATTAACTACAAAAGTGATAGGGCGTAAAGCAGATGATGGGCCAGAGTCGAAGATTCGGACGATATACCGAGAGCTCACCTGAAGATCGTTGAGAGCTCGTCGGAAGATCGCTGAGAGTTCATCGCTGAAAGCTCATCGGTAGAACGCTAAGAGTTCGTCGGAAGATTACCAAGAGTTCGTCGGGAGTTCTCCGGAAGCACGCCGGAAGACTCGCCAAAAAGTTCACCGGAGGATTACTGAGGGAAAGATCGACATATCAGACTAATTGCTTGCCTTAATCATAGTTAGAATCGTAAATTGAATTAGGATTGGGAGGTGATCCCACTAACTCAGTTAGGAGTCAACTGAGCCCTTCACAGGGCTAAATTGGGCCGGATTGGATAGCCCATTCAGCATCTGAATTCATGGCCCATGATGGCACCGCCTGGTGACCCAATCTCCCAAGTAGTTTGGGTGGTGGTACCGTTGGCAATCAATGCTGCCAGTGGTGGTATCGCCCATATCAGGCGATGGTACCACCAGAGCTCGGTCTCCAAGCTTTGTCAGGCGGTGGTACCACCTACATCCCGAAATCCAAGAATTTGAATTTTTTGGCTCCAACTTTTGAAGCCATTGGGGCCTATAAATACCCCACCCTTTTGAAAAGTATTATAAAAGTGAGAAGAGTTCTCCTCCTCCCTCTCTTAGCCTTGTAACCATCCAAGAAAAAGGAGTGAAACTTGTAAGAGTTATCTCCTAAACCCGGCAAAAGGAGAAAGTGCTGTAAAAGGTGGTTAGTCTTCGCCTATTGAAGGAAGGCCTTTAGTAGACACTGGTGACCTCGACAAAGGAGGAAGCCGAAGTGGATGTAGGTCTTATTGACTGAACCACTCTAAATTCTAGTTTTCTTTTCATTTTATGCAATGTACTTTACTACAAATCTCCTTGAGCTTCTCCTTACATTCTTACGAAAGTTTGAATTTTTCGCTGCACTAATTTACCCCCCCCCCCCTAATGCCGCTCTTGATCCTAACAATTCTTGCAGCCACTGCCCCCGCAAGTGTTGCTCCCTTAGCCGCCGCCCCCATGGGCCGCTCGCCCATGGGAGTGCGGCACTGGCTGCCTGCGGACGCTGTGCCCATAGGCGGCGACCGAGGTAGCCGACGCCGCCCCTTGCGCATCGCAGGCAACTCTACCTACGTGCGGCCTGCCTCCATGAAGATGGTAGGCTGCCATCTTAGAGCGCAGGAAGGGCAGCAACAGTTGCTGCCGTTCCTCACCTATTGCGTCAACAATTTTGACGTCAAAAGCATTACACAAACACAACACACGCAGTTCAAAACCAATCTTTCGCACGAACAACTTGGCTCTGATATCGCTGTTGGGAAATCTTTGGAGGGGCGACATCACATATACAGTGGAAGAACAAAAACAAAATCCCCTATTCCCAAAGTGATGTTCAACGTCGTACGAAGATTGGTGCGCAAAATCCAAGAAATAGAAAACTACGTATAGTAAAGATTGTGTTACTTAGGGAGATCGTATATCCCTGAATCTTTGCAGATCTCTAGGAGAGGGTGAAGGAGGGCAAGCGCCCTCCTATCTCAGGGTGATCCACATAGTAGGGCAGCGATGACGCTCCTCAAAACTCCAGGCCTGCTCTGAGGTGGAGAGGGGAGAAGAATAGGAGAGGCAAACAAAGGCTCTAGCCTATAAACCACTGAATCCCTCCGATTTATAGAGGCCCCCTATCAACTTAACCCTAATGGATCCACCCCTATTGGATATTGGATCTTCATCCAACTACCCAAGCTTCTTAGATTAATGGATCTCTATCCAATAATCTCTCATCGGCTTTTATTGGATCTTGTCCATGGGATCCAATAATTCATGGGCTTATTGGATATGTAATATAATAGGGGGTCCGGTGGATATCTTATATCCGAACCTCTACTCATCGTAACACCTACAATATGTGTGTGACCTTCTAGGCATAATATCGAGCTAATCGTAAGTCATACCTATCATAACTTTTTCTGGTTCAGTGAATTATTATCTCCATAATAATTCACTCAACTCATCGACTGCGGACGTACGATTTGGGTTCCTAAAAGAACATTAAATGACTCAATGCAATATGATAAGTTATGTAGATTGATTTTTGAGGCACCAAAGATCAAATAGATACTTAAAAATCATCCTTTATTGTAGAAATATTTACCATCACAAGCTAGGAGCAAGAGAGGGTACATTGATTGTGGATGCTCAAGACCAGAGATCCAAAATAACCCATAAAGCTCTCTAGCCAAAATAATAAAAAGGGGATCATAAGAATTAAAACTGTTAGTTACAAAATAATACTTAAAAGATCATGATGCAATAATTATTTGAAATCTTGTATGATAAACACTTGATCATGATCTCTCAAACCTGAAAATTCTTATGCACAAGTTCCCTTTCTAACTTCTTCCGGAGTTCTAAATTTCTAGGATACAATTCCTAGACGATATAAGGGAATCAAATCCATTGGACCTGTCTATCCTTAGTTACCATGTATATATAGTCCCTCATCCATCTAATATCCCAAAGACCGTATATCGGGTATGGTGCTTGTTAGGATCGAGAGCACTAAGAGGGGGGGGGGGGTGAATTAGTGCAGCGGAAAACTTTCTGCGATTAAAATCGAAAGCTGCGTTCGAATGATAAAAACAACTTCTGTATGAAAGTTGATACTAAGCAAGGTTAAAGTCAAACTAAGCAGGCAGTTTGCAACTATGATGAAAACTAGAATATCGGCGCAAACTGAAATCCGACGTTCGTACGAAGAAAATAATTTACGTCTAAATGCTGATTCGTAAATCACTTGATTAGATAAGACGCAGTTTAAGCAGGAGTATAAAGGCAGTGTGCAGTATTGGTAAAGCTCAAAACGTAAATGCAATCTGCAATATGATGATCATACGAAAAAGCAGATTTACGTCTAAACGCAGATTTACGTCTAAACGTTGAAACTTGTTCGTAAAATCGCAGAGGGCAGTAGCTATTGAGAAGTTTGCAGTGAAGGTAAAATGCTCAAAGGAAATGCAAACCGAGATTTAGAGTGGTTCGGTCAATCTTGACCTACTCCACTTTTGGCTTCCTCCACCGATGAGGTCACCGACGTCAACTAGAGGCCTTCCTTCAATAGGCGAAGGCCAACCACCTTCTTACAGATTCACTCCTTTTGACGGGCTTAGGAGACAACCCTTATAGAAGTTTTCTCTCCTCTCTTTACAACTCAAACTTTGAAGAACAGAAAAAGGAGAACTAGCAGTTTTGAGCTCTAAGAACCACAGAAAGACAGCAAGATTTCGAGTGTGTGTTCTATGCTTTCAGTGCTGAATGGGTGGGGTATTTATAGGCCCCAACCCAGTTCAAATTTGGAGCTCAAATATGTCAATTCCCGGAATTCCGGGATCAAGCGGTTGCACCTCCTGACTAGGGCGGTTGCACCGCCTGGCAGAGCTCGAAGACTGAGCCTCTGGGCAGTGCCACCTCTGTCAGGGGTGGTTGCACCTCTCTACCAGAGCTCGAAGACCGAGCTCAGGCGATTGCACCGCCTGACTGGGAAGGTTGCACCGCCTGGCAGAGCTCGAAACTTGAGCTCTAGCGGTGCTACCTCTTGACAGAAGAGGTTGCACCGCCCAGTCTCGCTCGGAGACTGAGCCCGGGGCGGTGCCACCTCTTGGCTGGGGCGGTTGCACCGCCCAGTCTCGCTGGGAGACATAGCCTGGGCGGTGCTACCTCCTGGCTTGGGCGGTTGCACCTCCCACAGTAATCAGGGTCCGAATGGGTTAATCCATTCGGCCCAATTTGATTCTTTTAGGGGCCCAATTGCCCCAAGATTAAGCTAATGGGATCACCTCCCATTTCTAACTTAATCAATGTGCTAACTACGATTATTTCCTAAGACATATTCTGCAGCTTGCTCCGATGCGTCAATCGCTTCTTCCGGCGAGTTTCCGGCGAACTTCCGTCGATCATCCGACGAACCCTCGGTGATCCTCCTGCGGACTTTCGGCAAACTCCTGGACTTGCGATGATCCACTTGGCAAGTTCCGACGAGCTCCTTTGGCAAGCTTCTGAACTTCTCGGATTTGTTCCCGCAGAACCTCCGACGACTGTCCGAACTTCCGTCGAGCTCTTGAACTCCCAACGTGATCATTGTCATAACTCCGGCGCAACTCCTGTTGCATGTCTTACTTTCATCGTAGTTAATCCTGCACACTTATCTCAACTCATAGATTAGATAAACAATTGACAATTGACTTCATCATCAAAATCCGAGATTCAACAATATCCCCCTTTTTGATGATGACAATCAATTGATAATGGAGTTAACCTTAACTCCCCCTGTCTATATGCCATACTTCTTGAATTTAAAAACTTTATAAATTCAAGAGACATATTCCCATCATGATTCCTATCATGATGTATCTCTTTGAAGATGATGTCAAGGCTTGACATTCATTTTCAAATATAACAAGTTTGAATGATGGTAATTGTAGCAATTCATCATATTGTAAGATATCGACATGTAAAGCTGTGAAACAATATTTTGATATCATTACATGATGTACACTTTTCGAATATTTTAGCAAGTGTAGCATTGCATCACATGGTAAGATATCAGTTCGTACGATGCAAATTTTTGTTTGATATCTTGATACAGGGCATATAGCAATGATAGCAATCATATATTTCTTGGTGATGCAAATATTGCCTAATCATAGCAGTGATAGCAATCATATATTTCTTGGTGATGCAAGTATGGCCTAATCATAGCATCAGTGATAGCAACCATATCAACATCAGTGATAGCAAACATATCAATTCATATATTTCTCCCCCTTTGTCATCAACAAAAAGCATGGTAGATGTAAATCCAGGAGAACAATATAAGCAGGTTATCAAGCACATAAAGGAAGGCATGACACGTATAATGCTTTGAATACCTCTTCTCCTTGTATGTTATAATTCTTTGTGCATGAAAGAGGAAACACATTTTTCCAAAAAAAATTTACATAAGAGTGTACAGGAAAATCCGATTTTTAGCATTCAAATTGTTAAGCAAATCCGAAAATGAAATGAACTTTTCCATACATTCGGACATGAGTAAGCTACTAATTTTCAAGGACAAAACATAATTTCCAACATGTTATTTAATCAAGTGATACCAAAGCATGTAATACTAATCAAGTGATTTGATCATTCAATAAAGTCCGAAAAATAATTTTAACTAGTTTAAGTATTCGGACACATCAACATTCCTAATTCTCTTCTTATAAAATCAAATTGTTCTTCACTTAGAGGTTTTGTAAAAATATCAGCTAGTTGATTTTTAGTATCAATGAACTCTATGATTACTGCTAGTCATAAGTGCCCAACAAGCCAATCACGTGAGTGATGGCACGTGTGACTTGATACAGAATCTTTTTGCTTATTATATTTTGGCGTATATCACTTTATAACTATTGCATAAATGCATATATATTGTGATGTCCTTGGATTTGTGCAATGGGAATCGGATCGTGATGAGATCACGATAATGAGATCGATTCACCTTTAAACACATATCCTAAATAATCCCGGTCATAGGTTACTCGAGAGGGACATCGTGATAACCGGATAGACTGGTGTGCTGTATACCCATCCATATGATGGATGCAGCTGGTCTCATAGCTGCTCGTGTAGGGACACTAGGGATACAGTACAGGTGCTCATTGGAGAATGAGTTCACTGATTGATCCGCTTACGGAATGCTGGATGGTTGATGATGCCTTATTGTCAGACAACGATTCCGTAGTCCTAGTAGTGTATCTGGTTCTTAGACTTGAGACACCAAGGATGTCCTGTATGAGTGCTCCACTCTTTGATACCAGACTTATAGGTTTGGCTGTTCCCAGATCTAGTACAGCTGGTCATTGGGAGTGGTAGTCGACCTTACGAGGGCTATTGAGTGTCGATAGAGGATCATCCACTCTCGGTATCATGAGAGGAATATCCCATGTGTTCTTGCTCAGACAAATCCCTGGCCAGGGTCATTCGGGTTGAGAGAGAAAGAGTTCTCCGGGAGAATCCGATTAGAGCGAGACTCGAGTAGAAACCGTATGGGTCTGACAGCACCATGCTCGATATACGGTCTCTGGGATATTAGATGGATGAGGGACTATAGGTACATGGTAACTGAGGACAGACAGGTCCAATGGATTGGATTCCCCTGTATCGTCTGGGGACTACGGCGTAGTGGCCTAGTACTTCCGTAGTCGATGAGTCGAGTGAATTATTACAGAGATAATAATTCACTGAGTTAGAAGGAGTTCTGACAGGTATGACTCACGGCCAGCTCGATATTGGGCCTAGAGGGTCACACACATATGGTAGGCATTGCGATGAGTAGAGGTTCGGATATGAGATATCCGACGGAGCCCTTGTCTTATTGGATGCAGATCCAATACCCACTAGGGAAAGGACCCATTAGGGTTTTGACACGGGATCTCTATAAATAGGAGGGATTCACAGCCTCATAGGCTAGAGTCTTTGCTTGCCCTTCCTATTCTCCTCTCCCTCTCCACCTCAGAGTAGGCCTGGAGTTTTGAGGAGCGTCGTCGCAACCCTGCTGTGTGGATCACCGCTAGAGAGGAGGACGCTTGACCTCCTTCACCCTCTCCTAAGGATCTGCAAGGAAACAGGGATATACGATCTCCCTAGGTAACACAATCTCTATACGCAGTTTTGTGTTTTTGCGGATTTTGCGCACCAATCTTCGCACGACGATGAACATCTTTTTGGGAATCGGGGATTTTTGTTTTCTTGTTCTTCCGCTGCGCATATGATGTCGCCCCCTTATGATTTCCCAACAATTACATCATGATTCGTAACATGATCTCGTATAAAGTGATGTCTAATATCAATATGTTTTGTTCTTGAGTGTTGTATAGGGTTCTTTGTTAAGCATATTGCACTTGTGTTATCACATTTAATTGGAATATTTTTAAGATGAACTTTATAATCTTCTAAGGTGTTTTTCATCCATACAACTTGTGCACAGCATGTACTTGCTGCAATATATTCAGCTTCGGTTGTTGATAGTACAACCGAGTTTTGTTTCTTAGATGACCAGGAAACAAGGGCATGTCCTAAGAATTGACATGTTCCTGATGTGCTTTTTCTATCTAATCTACAGCCAGCAAAGTCCACATCAGCATAAGCAATTAACTCAAGATTTTCTGATTTTGGGTGCCATAATCCTAGATTTGTGGTACCATTAAGATATCTGAGTATTCTTTTAACTGCTTTGAGATGAGATATCTTAGGGTTTGATTGAAATCTAGCACAAAGTCCTACACGGAACATGATGTCTGGTCTTGTTGCAGTGAGGTAAAGTAAACTTCCTATCATACCCCTATAAGTTTTTTGATCGAAGCTTTCTCCACTTTCATCAATTTCTAACTTAGTGGATGTGCTCATAGGAGTGTTAATGGCTTTTGAGTTCTTCATATTAAACTTCTTTAGTAAATTCATAGCATATTTAGTTTGACTAATAAAGATGCCATTGCTTAGTTGTTTGATTTATAAACCTAAGAAGAATGTTAACTCTCCCATTAAACTCATTTCGAATTCAAGACTCATAGTTTTAGCAAAAGATTCACAGAGAGATTCATTCGTAGAACCAAAGATAATATCATCAAAATAAATTTGAACAATGAGAAAATTATTTTCAAAATTCTTGATGAATAATGTAGTATCAACCTTGCCTTTTATGAAATTATTTTCAATAAGAAAAGAACTAAGTCTCTCATACCAAGCCCTTGGAGCTTGTTTTAAACCATAGAGAGCTTTAGTTAATCTAAACACATGATTAGGGAGACTATTATTTTCAAATCCAGGAGATTGTTCAACATAGACTTCTTCGGAAATAAAGCCATTAAGAAAAGCGCTTTTAATATCCATTTGAAACAATTTAAAATTATTACTACTAGCGTAGGCAAGGAGCATCCTTATGGCTTCTAATCGAGCCACAAGAGCGAAGGTTTCTTCATAATCGATACCTTCTTCTTGGTTGAAACATTTGGCCACTAATGTAGCCTTGTTTCTAACCACGATACCATTTTCATCTTGCTTGTTTCTAAAGACCCATTTAGTACCATTAACTAAATGGTCATTTGGCCTAGGAACAAGCGTCCACACCTCATTTTTCTCAAATTGATTCAATTCATCTTGCATTGCGATAATCCATGAATCATCTTTCATGGCTTCATCAACACATTTGGGTTCAATTTGGGAGAGAAAAGCGGCGTTGGCACAAAAATTTTTAAAAGAAGATCGTGTTTGAACCCCCTTTGATGTGTCCCCTAAGATTAGCTCCTTAGGATGAGCATCTACATACTTCCAATCCTTGGGTAAGGAAATCTGGGAAGTGGATGCATCCAAGTTGCCAGTTGGAGACGGGGTTTCATTTAAATTCAAGGAATCAAAATTAACATCATCATCAAGGTCATTTTTCCTAATTTCGGAAATCTCATTGAAAGCAACATGAATGGATTCTTCAATAATTAAAGTTCTTTTATTGAAGATATGAAAAGCTTTAGAAACCGAAGAATAACCAAGAAAGATTCCTTCATCGGATTTAGCATCAAATTTTCCTAAGTTATCCTTTTCATTCAAGATAAAACACTTACACCCAAATACTTTAAAATATGAAACATTGGGTTTTTTGTTATTCCATAACTCATAAGGAGTTTTGGTGAGTAGGGGTCTTACTAGAACTCTATTCAAAATATAGCATGCAGTGTTTACGGCTTCGGCCCAAAAATATTTGGGTAGGCTATGTTCATTCAACATGGTTTTTGCCATTTCTTGTAAATTTCGATTTTTTCTTTCTACTACCCCATTTTGTTGAGGATTTCTTGGAGTAGAGAAATTATGGTTGTATCCATTGAGTTCACAGAATTCTTGGAAATCATGGTTTTGAAATTCTCCACCATGATCACTTCTAATTGACGAAATCATAGAACCCTTCTCATTTTGAACAAGTTTACAAAACTTGGTAAAATATCTAAAGCATTCATTTTTCTGTTTTAAGAAGTAGGTCCATGTATATCTGCTATAGTCATCAACAATGACAAAGGCGTATTTGCTACCTCCTAGACTTGATGTAGAGATTGGTCCGAACAAGTCCATATGGATCAATTGTAAGGGCCTAGAGGTGCTTATTTGATTCTTAGTCTTGAAACTACCCTTAATTTGTTTACCTAATTGGCAAGCATCACATACATTATCTTTGATGAACTTGATATGAGGAATTCCTCTTACAAGTTCTTTAGATGATTTTTGAGTAATTAGTTTCATGCTAGCATGACCTAATCTTCTATGCCATAGCCAAGCATCCTCATTCAAAACCGAAAAACACATTTCATTACACAAATCATTTATGTCAATAGTGTATACGTTATTTTGTTTTAAGGCAATCATGGACATGTTTTTATGTGGTTTTTCAATGATGCAAGCATTAGATTCGAATTTGATAGTGTATCCTTTATCACATAATTGACTAATGCTCAAGAGGTTATGTTTTAAACCATCAACTAACAAAACATCTTCAATAAAGAAGTTGGATTTATTACCTATGATTCCTTTGCCAATGATTTTACCCTTGTTGTTGTCTCCGAAGGTGACATAGCCTTCGTCTATGCTAGTGAGCTTAGAGAATTGAGATGGATCTCCGGTCATATGCCTTGAGCATCCACTATCAAAGTACCATCTCTTGCTCTTAGCTTGCGATGGTGTGGGTTTCTACAAGAAAGGATGATTTTTAGGTACCCATTTGCTTTTGGGTGCCTCAAAGATAGATCTACATTGTTTATCATGTTGCATAGAGTTTATCATGGTTCCTTTAGGAACCCAAGTCAGTTTGTTTGGACTTATTTTCTTGTATGGACAATAATGCGTCTTGTGTCCAAATTTGCAACAAAAGTTGCATTTGGTTTGTTGTTGAACATGTAAGATGGGGCCTTTTATGAATGTGGTTAGATTTAGGTGAGGACTTCTCACAAATCCAATTCCACTCCTTTTTGGAACGTGACCCTTGTTTGCAAGGATCATGTTCAATGACTTGCTACCAACCTCGAATTTCTTCAAGGTGTCCTTAAGTAGCAGGTTTTCTTTTTGGAGAGTTTCTAGATCATGGCATTTGATACATGAATTTAAACTATCATGATATTCAGTTTTTAACTTATCAAAATCACAAGTAAGACTATCCTGCTCCTTTTTTAGCAATTTGTATTTTCTATTGATAATCTTGCATTCATCAAATATGTCATGGAAGGCATTTAATAATTCATCGAAAGATAAATCAGCATCTAATAAATTCATTACCTCATCTCCGATGGCCATTAAGGCGTAATGAGCAACTTGCTCAGTGTTGGACTCCTCTTCTTCGGATACGCTCGAATCATCCCATGTTGCTTTGAGCGCCTTCTTTTTTGTTGTTCTCTTTTTGGCTTGGGGACAATCACTCTTGTAGTGTCTTGGCTTTTTGCACTCATAGCAAATTACTTGGTCCTTCTTGGGTTCAAGTTTATTTTTAGTGTCATTTTTAAACTTGTTTCTTTTAATGAATTTTTTAAATTTTCTTGTTAGAAGTGCCAAGTCATCGTCACAGTCCTCATCACTTGAGTTTTCTTTCAAGTGGTCTTCCGAAGTTCTAAGTGCCATATCCTTCCTGTTCTTTGGAAGGATGTCTTCTTGCTCTTCATGAGCTTTGCAAGTCATCTCGTAGGTCATTAATGACCCAATTAGTTCTTCAAGAGGGAAGTTGTTTAGATCTTTTGCCTCTTGAATAGCAGTGACTTTAGGATCCCAACTCTTAGGAAGGGATCTTAGAATCTTATTTACGAGCTCAAAATCCGAAAAACTTTTTCCGAGTCCTTTTAGACCGTTGACGACATCCGTGAAACGGGTAAACATGTCGCCAATAGTCTCACTCGGTTTCATTCGGAAAAGTTCGAAAGAGTGTAACAAAAGATTGATTTTTGACTCTTTCACTCTACTTGTGCCTTCATGAGTAACTTTGAGTGTGTGCCAAATATCAAATGCAGTTTCACAAATCGAAACACGATTAAACTCGTTTTTATCAAGTGCGCAAAATAAGGCATTCATAGCCTTTGCATTGAGAGCGAAAGCCTTCTTCTCCAAATCATTCCAATCGATCATTGGAAGAGAAGACTTCGAAAAACCATTTTCGACAAGATTCCAAAG